>NC_080731.1:7114570-7119570 GCF_019097595.1 Hemibagrus wyckioides
CCACTGTGTGTCAATCAGTTCTTACAAGGCAGAGCTTCATTTAGAACTAAAAAAACAAGAGTTATTAGAGAATTATATTTTACCCCCTTCTCAGCCAAAACAAATAAAACATGTACAAATAAAACAAAACTTGTATATCAGCAGGGTTCCCAAGTCCTCCTGAATCCTTTTCCCATACAGTTTAATTAAATCTGTCTGACATATTTTCTGCTAACGTTTTTAATTTTCTAAAAAACCAAGCTGACCCTAGGCTATTGAAAAAGTGCATGCAGTATCTTCTTAGATATGTTTAATGTACAAAGATGAAATTTGCTATGCTTTTTATTTGACAAAATTGAAAACTTGATATTAAGTCAGTTTTCTAATTAATACTTTCGAGGAAGAAATATAGTCTACCAAATGTAGGCTCTGAAAATGGCCTTAAAGGTGCGTGTGTGTGTGTGTGTGTGTGTGTGTGTGTATTTGGGGGGTCTTTGTTTAATAAAACCAAAGAAAGTCTCGAGCCACTGCTTCGCAACTAGACATTAAAATTAAGTAGTCCTTTGATTTCACATGGCTACAAAACAGCAAAATTTCCAAATATAGTCAGTAGAGTGCACTCTACTGAATTATACCTAATATCTTTCTCTCTCTCTGTCTGTCTTTCTCTGTTGACCTATAAGTCCCACTCCAGAGCTCCCTGTGTTCTGAGTTTCCAGTGTGACCACTTCTTCTTTCCGGACCTGCCTGATCCATCCACCCCTGGTCGGAGTCTCGTCGCTTGGTGGTGCCCATTAATGCTGTGGATGGATCTGTGTGGACAGCCTGTGACCAGGAGACAGCTGTGGACAGAACCATTTGAAGACTATCACACCGTCACAGATCTGCCAGCTTGCGACAGCAAGGAATTAGACTCAGAGGCTACACTGACCTATTAGATCCTCATGATCCCTTGGTTGCTGTTGTAGAAAGGACATTATTTACTGTCCACTACTGTGTCACTCAAATGAGGATGAGTCACGCATATCATAAAATAGTTACTTAACTTTAAACTTTATAACTTGTTTTTCCTCTTCTCTGTTTCTATGCTCCTGTAAAGCTGCTTTGAGACAATGTGCATTGTTAAAAGCGCTATACAAATGAATCGAATCGAATCGAATATTACGTTTCACACTATGCGCCATATTCAATTTGAAGCTAATCAGACTTGAGCTAAATAAACCTCGAGACTTCCGCGTTCGGCCTCGGCGCTCCCCGCCGTGTCCACTAGAGGGCGTCGGAGTCAGTGTTTTGATAGACGTGTAGGAAGAAGGTGGACGCCAGCCGTGCGCGAAATCTGCTCAGGTCTACAGGAGCCGGTTGAATTTATATTTTACGGTGAGATTGTTTAGTCTGGCGTTGTCACGAATTGAAAGCTCTTAAAGTGCTCTCGTGGTCGGTGTATCCGCTTGGCTTTTAGTGCAGCATCTTTGTGTTTCGCTGTTTTCCCCCCCTAAGCTCTGTGTGACGCTAGGCTAAGGAAGCTGAGCTAAGCTAAGACGTCGAAAAAATACCCGACTTGGCGATTCTTTATATTATGGGACAAATAGGCCAGATGTTGTGCTTAGTTTGAGCTGAAACCCTGACCTGCTCTGTGATCCAGCTCACCCGGGTCTTGTCATGACACTCGCCGATATAGTGAAAGAGAATCAATCGTTGTTAGCCAGATAGGTAGATATGGATGCTATGCTAACTAACTAGCTAACTAACGGCTATTTAATTTCATCGTAGCACCGGCCTGCATCACTCTCCTAGCCACTTAGCACGGGGATTTGTTTACCTGCATGACTAGTTAATAAATAATAAGTTGCATGACATTAGGCAGCATAATCTTCGTGAGACATACAAGTCGTCTTTTGATAGATAACGGAGTTGATAATGATATTAATTCTATTAGCTGGGTCTAGCTTGTTAGCTGGCTAGGCGTTAGCCAGGTTAATGCCAAGACAATAGTTTGTCAGGTGACTAGCCTTCGGTTCAGCATCAGCAAACGACTAATTTAACACACTTAGTGCTTTTTAGTTTATTTTGTCCACTGTATCATTACAATTTCTCTCTTTCCTCAGAACCAAAATGACGACTGCACCATATAATTATTCCTATATCTTCAAATATATCATTATTGGTAAGTCACCTCTTTGCTAATGCACATTTTTTGGGGGGAGGGGGATTTTTCAGCTTTCAGATATTTACTGAGTGTTTTTGTGTTTATTTTTCCAGGTGATATGGGGGTTGGAAAGTCTTGTTTGCTTCACCAGTTTACAGAAAAGAAATGTAAGTACTGGTACCCACAGTATATTGCGAAATGTTTTGGGACACCCCTTCAAATCATTGAATTCAGGGGTTGGGTTTGGCCCCTTAGTTCCAGTGAAATGAACTCTTAATACTTCAGCATACCAAGACATTTTGGACAATTTCATGCTCCCAGCTTTGTGGGAACAGTTTGGGGATGACCCCTTCCTGTTCCAACATGACTGTGCACAAAGCAAGGCCCATAAAGACATGGATGAGAGAGTTTGGTGTGGAGGAACTTGACTGAGTCCTGACCTCAACCTGATAGAACACCTGATAGGTGTGAGCAAAGACTATGAGCCAGGCCAAAACTGGGACATCTGCCTTTACATGCACATGAATGTAATATGGAGTTGTCCCGCCCTTTGCAGCTATAACAGCTTCAACTCTTCTGGGAAGGCTTTCCACAAGGTTTAGGAGAGTGTTTATGGGAATTTTTGACCATTCCTCTAGAAGCTCATTTGTGAGGTCAGGAACTGATGTTGGACGAGAAGGTCTGGCTCACAGTCTCTGCTCTAATTCATCCCAAAGGTGTTCTTTCGGGTTGAGGTCAGGCCTCTGTGAAGTTCCTCTGCACCAAACTCACTCATCCATGTCTTTATAGACCTTGCCTTGTCCACTGGTGTACAGTCATGTTGGAACAGGAAGGGGTCATCTCCAAACTGTTCCCACAAAGTTGGGAGCATGAAATTGTCCAAAATGTCTTGGTATGCTGAAGCATTACAAGTTCCTTTCACTGGAACTAAGGGGCCAAGAACCAACCCCTGAATATAATGAACTTTTGGCAATATAGTGTATTTAAGCTAAACTTGCCGAGAGATGATGAATTTAAGGAGAGATGGTGCAGGGAATCGTGTGTAAGCGCCATTCTTGCTCAAATCCTTTGGGTTGAAATCTGGTCTCTGTAAAGGCCAGAGCATATAATTTACATAATTTTCTTCCGCATCAAAGTACCCTAGCATAGGATACCACTCTCATCAGGATAGAAATATTACACTGTATCAAGAAGAAGATGATGATGATCAGTCAGAAGAGCTTTGTATTGATTTGACCCATTTAGATATTCAGACCTGTTCCTCATGAGCCCCACTTCCCTGTTTCTTTTTTTTCTCGTCATCTCTAGCAAAGTGAAAAAAAATCAGCCTGTGTAACCATTGTCAATTATTATCTGGGGAAAAATCATTGAAAAGTGAGAAACATAAGTTATATACATTTTCCTTATAATATATATAGCCTTGTCTAAGGCTCCCGCATAACAAGCAGTGTTTTGAATCACTGCCCAATTACAATTGCTATTAAAATTAAGCAGAACTGTAGGCCTATAATGCTTGGGTTTTTTATTTTTGGGGCAAAGTGTTTGATACACATGTTACTAGTGGCTCATCTGCCATTTTATTATTATTTATTTATTTTTGGGTGGATCTGTTGTTAAAATACTGAAACCTGTGAAGGTTGGCAGGCACAAAACCATCATTTAAAGCTTTATTTTTTAATATTTTCCATCTCACATTTCTTGCAGTTCCTTCCACATGATCCTACACTTTAAATATCGGCATTGGGAGGATTCTGTATTTTTTCTTTATGATGATGATAAAGTTATATTTAATTTATCTGTGATTTCACTGAGAATAAATGAACAGACAAATTACCGTCCATCACGTCTGCACGGCATTGGTAATTTCTGAAGGGTTGTTTCCCTTTACTAAGAAAAGAACAGACAAGCGACTGTCTTAACTCTGTCATAATGGAAGTTCGAGGGCAGGTGTTGAGTTCAGCTAATAAACAGCCAGTGTAACCAACATTAAAGGTCTTGCAATGAGTCAAACCTAACAAACTTTCCAATGCTGGAGTGAGACTGTAAACAAGAAGTCCAGTTAGGGTTTTGTGCTCTTTGTGTACACAAATACATAAAGAAAAACCTTTCGATGCAACTTTTCAGTGCTGGTGAATTCTTAAATATAATAGTTGACTTTTCTTCTGTAAGGCAGATGTTTGTTAGTGTGCTTGTCCTCATGCGTTATCGTTTCTATAATAGCTGTGTATTCAGAGACAGGAGTCTCCAGTGTCATGTGTAGTGCATGAAGCATTGTTTGTTCTTGTCTGAATCAGTCATGGCGGACTGCCCTCACACGATCGGGGTGGAGTTTGGCACACGGATAATCGAGGTGAGCGGGCAGAAGGTGAAGCTGCAGATCTGGGACACGGCGGGTCAGGAGCGATTCCGCGCAGTCACTCGCAGCTACTACAGAGGAGCCGCCGGGGCTCTCATGGTGTACGACATCACCAGGTAGAGTGGATCACGTTCTGTAAAGCATTAATGAGAGAGCTCATCCCGACACTAGAGGTTTTGAACCCAAAATGAACCTATATGGATGGATTTTACAATTAATAACCTTTTGTTTAAGGCTTAAAGTGGTGTGTTTTTGCAGGCGAAGCACGTACAACCACCTGAGCAGCTGGCTGACTGACGCGAGGAATCTCACCAACCCGAATACAGTAAGTCTGCGAGATCCAGTGCAAGGTCACAGTTCTTAGTTGTAGTAATATCTCTTATGATGCAGGTGATGTCATTTGAGATTAATCAATTAAATACAATTTTTGCATAAATTATAAGGAAAAAGAAAAAAAAAATCGGCTAATTAACAACTAATCAGATGTGACAGTGAACTGTACAGCACTGATGATATTTC
>NC_080731.1:7124570-7329570 GCF_019097595.1 Hemibagrus wyckioides
CCACAGGTTCTTGTCTGTTGGCTCGGACCACACAGGCCAGCCTTCTCTCCCCACGTGCATCAATGAGACTTGGCCGTCCATGACCCTGTCTCCGGTTCACCACTGTTCCTTCCTTGGAGCACTTTTAATAGATACTGTCCACTGCAGACCGGGAAACCCCACAAGAGCTGCAGTTTTGGAGATGCTCTGATCCAGTGGTCTAGCCATCACAATTTGGCCCTTCATCAAACTTGCTCAAATCCTTACGCTTGTCCATTTTTCCTGCTTCTAACACATCAACTTTGAGGACAAAATGTTCACCTGCTGTCTAATATATCCCACCCACTAACAGGGGCCATGATGAGGAGATCATCAGTGTTATGCCTGATCGGTGTACATTAGAATTTAGTAGAATTTTTATACAGAAAAACTCTTTTTCTTCTGTCCTGCTCAATACTTCAAGCTGGCTGAAAATATTCTCCAGTCCGCCAGAGGGCGTTACACACTAAAGGCAGGTCAGCTCTGCCCCTAACACGAAAGTGGACTCTTCCGGGTTCTCCATGTGTTTTATGCTGCATATTTTGCGGACACATGTGATCTCTATACAGATGGTTGTTTATTCCCTTTAAACAACAACACTGACCCACTGAAGAGTTTAACACTATGGGCAAATTAAACGTCGTGGTGCTGAGATATCTCTCTCGGGATGATTTCCGGGTGTTGACGGCTGTGAGTATCTTTTATCACATCTTGATGTCTATGTCTGATCTGTCTGACACACACTAGGTAGAGAGAGAGAGAGAGAGAGAGAGAGAGAGAGAGAGAGAGAGAAAGGCTATAAAGTACTTTACATGACTTTAAGAGGCAATAACACTGAGATGCATGGCGATCATGCGAGATCCTTTTGAACATGGTATGGAAACAAGGTCCTGAGGTACCCCAGGTCCTGGATGTTTTTCTTGCACACACACACACACACACACACACACACACACACTTCAACGCAGGAATGGCTGATCATCTTCAGATCACAGCTGGGTAAACACTCAGATGTTCATTACAGGGGTAACACCAGGACCAAGAGGGATTATTATTACTGTATTATTCTACCTGATATTATATCTATTAACTAGGTTTTATCTGTGACTGATTTTATTTTTATAAATCTCTGACCAGGTGGAGATGGGAATGAAGAATCATGAGATCGTACCCGTCAGCTTGATTGCGTCTATTGCGAGTCTGAGACATGGAGGATGCAATAAAGTTCTGAGAGAGCTGGTCAAACACAAACTGCTGGCCTACGAGCGCACCAAAAGTAAAGATCACCCTTTTTGCTTTTAGCTATCGTTTACTTACTTCGTGCCTGAGCTTTGGTTTCATGATAAAATGCATGTCTGGAAACACTGCTTTTGTATTTGTTTTCCAGCTGTGCAGGGATATCGGTTGAACTACGGTGGTTATGATTATCTGGCTCTGAAGGCGCTGTCATCTCGAAACGTCATTTTGTCAGTGGGAAACCAAATGGGCGTCGGAAAAGAGTCTGGTCAGTATAATTGTTTTCTTTATCAGTCCAAGCCACAGGTTCTCAGCCCTGGTCCTGTGTGAGTCCTTATACCTGCTTCAGATGTGTTGGACCCAGGGAAAGTACTAGGTGCAGAACAGGTGCACTCCTGGGGTTAGGAAGATGTGGACTAGGCTGTGAGAGTCCTTGTTTACATCGTGTTTCTGGACTGTACATTGATAAACTTTTAACCACATGCATTTACATTTCTAGATAACCGATGTGAAATCGAGTTACTGTATTGTAATTAGTATGCATGCCATTTCATTATACTTGTTCAACTCTTTTGTGTTGGTGGTGTTTTATACGATTTTCGTTATCTTTGACGGTCACAAACTACACCATATTGCCAAAAGTTTTGGGACGTCTGCCTTTACATGCACATGAATTTTTAATATGACGTCGGTCCACCCTTTGCAGCTATAACAGCTTCAACTCTTCTGGGAAGGCTTTCCACAAGGTTTAGGAGTGTGTTTATGGGAATTTTTGACCATTCCTCTAGCAGCGCATTTGTGAGGTCAGGCACTGATGTTGGACGAGGAAGGTCTGGATCACGGTCTCCGCTCTAATTCATCACAAAGGTGTTCAGTCGGGTTGAGGTCAGGGACTCTCCATGTCTTTATGCTTTTAGGCTTTGTGCACTGGTGTGCAGTCATGTTGGAACAGGAAGGGGTCATCCCCAAACTGTTCCCACAAAGTTGGGAGCATGAAATTGTCCAAAATGTCTTGGTATGAAGGGGTGTCCCAAAACATTTGGCAGTATAGTGTATGTGTTTGATTATATAATGAATTGTGAACTCTGAAAACTCTGAAAAAAATCTGTTGAAAGGATGATGAAATAAAAAGCTTTTTTTTTTTTTGTTTTGTTTTTCGTTTGTTTTTTTCTCCCCATTCCAGATATTTACATCGTTGCCAATGAGGAAGGCGAACAGTTTGCTCTGAAGCTCCACAGACTCGGGAGAACATCTTTCCGGAACCTGAAGAATAAACGTGACTACCACAAACACAGACACAAAATGTCCTGGCTTTACCTGTCCCGGCTCTCGGCCATGAAAGAATATGCATACATGAAGGTAATTCTCCTGCCCCAGGTTCACTGTTTATATTGAGCTGAGTGATATGAGCCTCTGAGTGAGACACACACTTTCAGGACAGAGCTGGAGCAGTGACTGGATCGGTCTACTCGTGTAGTGTGACTATAGGGATCATATTAACTAATAGCTAATTCTGGCACAATTTATAAGCTGGATAAATTATGGAGCACGTATACATAGTACAGAGAACATACACAGAAGCCATATGACAATATATACATTATTTAAAATAAGTAAATGAATGAATAAAGCACATGATTGAGTGCTTGTGAAGTCATGTGACCAGACCAGTAGTTGTAAGGTAAATTTTTATTACTCAGGAATGGATATACAGTCTAGTGCACCACATTAAATGTCTTTTATTTGGAGTAATACTTAAGACACAATTTGCATTTTCATTTGAATTATATCACAGTTCATGCGAAAATGCAATTCCAAATACAATAGTTCAGAAATTATTTCCACAGTGTTTTAATATTGTTTTCTTTCTGTCCAGGCGCTGTATGACTGCGGCTTTCCTGTTCCAAAGCCTGTGGACTACAACAGACATGCAGTGGTTATGGAGCTCATCAACGGCTATCCTCTGTGAGTTGATGATCAGCGAAATGATATTTTCCACTTCTGAGAGCGTATAATAGAAAATCAGAAATTGATCCTTAAGAGAGTTTTCTGTGTGTGTTTTTGTTTGAGTGTTTGTAGGTTTACCTTCTGCAACTTGTGTTAGAGGACACTGCTGATATGCAATTTAATACTGTGTCATATTGGAAATGTGAATGATAGGACTGGGTTAACAGCAAGGGAAAAATAATAGAAAGTTGGAAGCAATTAAAAAAATACTCTAAATCTCTCCATGGATTTCAATATTAACGATCAGATTGAATAGGAAACACTTCAGGAATGCACGTGGAGATTCATTTTATATTTAGATGGAAGCTTGAGTGATTATTTCTCTTTCTTTTACCCAGGTGTCAGGTTCGTGAAATTCAAGACCCCGCCTCGTTGTACAGTGAAATCATGGAGCTGATCGTCAAACTGGCTAATCATGGACTTATTCACGGAGATTTCAACGAGTTCAACCTGATGCTTGATGACAACGATCACGTAACGATGATCGACTTCCCGCAAATGGTGTCCACGTCGCATGCCAATGCCCAATGGTGATTTACAAATTTATTTAATTATTTAATTTTCATTTAATTTAGGAGAACAAATTGGACTCGACTAATACATTTTTCTATTTCTATTCATACTGTTAAATTAAATTATTTTATAGTTACAATAATTGGGTCAGAACTGCATCATTGAACTCACTGTATTTTTTCCACAGGTATTTTGACAGAGATGTCAAGTGCGTGCGAGATTTCTTCATTAAACGATTCAACTATGAAAGTGAACTGTACCCAACATTTAAAGATATCAGGTAAATATTTCTGTAATTTTATTAATGCAATTTCCTCTACATTCAGACAAGGGCTTTTTAGGGGCTTTACGGTCTTTTCTCTACTTTCAGAAAAGCCTGCTCTCTCGATGTGGAGATCTCAGCCAGCGGTTACACCAAAGAGCTGCAGCAGGACGACCAACTTCTCCACCCAGACGGCCCCGAGGGTGAAGAAAACCTCAGCGAGGATGAACAGGATTCTCCTGACGTGCCGGACTCTGCTTGTGAAGAGGCTATTGACATGGAGGAGTATGAACACGCTATTCTGGAACTCGAAGGTCTGAAGATTGGGAATGAGGCTTCATCAGGAGAGAAATCTACAGAGGAGCAACGTGACTCAGACACCAGCTCAGAGAAGGAGATCATTCCTGAGTGTACCAACGATTTAGTAACAGACAGTTCCAGAATGTTGGAGAGTGACGAGGAGCTTGAGGAGAACGAGGACGAATGCCCAGATTTGGTTGATCTTTCAGCTTACAACAAAGATTTCAAGCCGTTCAGGTAACAGTAATGAATATGATTTAACAGTGATCACTTTTTATCTCTTGCAGACCTGAACATGCTTGCTTGCTCTGATTTTCACAGGGATCAAGACAGCTTACTCCATGTGAACGCACACAGACAAAGAACGGCCAGTGAAACGTCCATCGGAAGCGTCACCAGCCAGTCCACTATTCCTCCAGTGAGTAGAGATACCAGTGTTTTTAAATACATTTTAATTTTTTTTATGGTCAAATATAATAATAATAATATATATAATATGCTCGAATTCATAATTCGGATTGTTTGATGATGAGTGTAAATAGAAATATGAAAGAAATGCACATCTTTTGTGAATATTTATATCTGGGTGCAAAAGTTTGTGCACCCTTGCTTTGAAACAAAGCATTTAATGCAAATTTGTTTTAACTATTTAAACTATTTTTTTAGCTATTTCTATACATCTCAATTGAACAGTCCAATCTGATCAGCTAGTTCAGTATCTCTACTCCTTTTTTTAATCCTTCACTCTGTTATTCCACCTCTTTTTTTTTTTTTACACTATAAGGAGAGACATTTAATTTGGTTATTCAGTGTACAACGTCAATTAGGTATCTATCTATCTATCTATCTATCTATCTATCTATCTATCTATCTATCTATCTATCTATCTATCTATCTATCTATATTATATATTATTATTAACAATAAAACAATGAAAAGCAATAAAAAATAATATTTAATGTAAATTTGAAAGTTACTTTTATTCTACAATAGTGGTAGTTTTGTACACTGTTAAAGATATTTTTCTTTCTTTATTTTTTTTTGCTGTGTATATTTATGTATATGTATGTGTGTTTATTTATATATATATATATATATATATATATATATATATATATATATAAATATATAAAATACACTATATTGCCAAAAGTATTCGCTCACCCATCCAAATAATCAGAATCAGGTGTTCCAATCACTTCCATGGCCACAGGTGTATAAAATCAAGCACCTAGGCATGCAGACTGTTTTACAAACATTTGTGAAAGAATGGGTCGCTCTCAGGAGCTCAGTGAATTCCAGCGTGGAACTGTGATAGGATGCCACCTGTGCAACAAATCCAGTCGTGAAATTTCCTCGCTCCTAAATATTCCACAGTCAACTGTCAGCTGTATTATAAGAACGTGGAAGTGTTTGGGAACGACAGCAACTCAGCCACGAAGTGGTAGGCCACGTAAACTGACGGAGCGGGGTCAGCGGATGCTGAGGCGCATAGTGCGAAGAGGTCGCCAACTTTCTGCAGAGTCAATCGCTACAGACCTCCAAACTTCATGTGGCCTTCAGATTAGCTCAAGAACAGTGCGCAGAGAGCTTCATGGAATGGGTTTCCATGGCCGAGCAGCTGCATCCAAGCCATACATCACCAAGTGCAATGCAAAGCGTCGGATGCAGTGGTGTAAAGCACGCCGCCACTGGACTCTAGAGCAGTGGAGACGCGTTCTCTGGAGTGATGAATCGCGCTTCTCCATCTGGCAATCTGATGGACGAGTCTGGGTTTGGCGGTTGCCAGGAGAACGGTACTTGTCTGACTGCATTGTGCCAAGTGTAAAGTTTGGTGGAGGGGGGATTATGGTGTGGGGTTGTTTTTCAGGACCTGGGCTTGGCCCCTTAGTTCCAGTGAAAGGAACTCTGAATGCTTCAGCATACCAAGACATTTTGGACAATTCCATGCTCCCAACTTTGTGGGAACAGTTTGGAGCTGGCCCCTTCCTCTTCCAACATGACTGTGCACCAGTGACCAAAGCAAGGTCCATAAAGACATGGATGACAGAGTCTGGTGTGGATGAACTTGACTGGCCTGCAGAGAGTCCTGACCTCAACCCGATAGAACACCTTTGGGATGAATTAGAGCGGAGACTGAGAGCCAGGCCTTCTCGTCCAACATCAGTGTGTGACCTCACAAATGCGCTTCTGGAAGAATGGTCAAAAATTCCCATAAACACACTCCTAAACCTTGTGGACAGCCTTCCCAGAAGAGTTGAAGCTGTTATAGCTGCAAAGGGTGGACCGACGTCATATTGAACCCTATGGATTAGGAATGGGATGTCACTTAAGTTCATATGCGAGTCAAGGCAGGTGAGCGAATACTTTTGGCAATATAGTGTGTATATATATATATATATATAAAAAGTTTAGATTTTCTGATTTATTCATTATTTTCTTTTTTCTTTTTGCACTTCCACTGAAGCAAACAGCTTGAGAGCCATCAGACATTTTATTCAATATTCTAGTAACAAACTAACTAGAGCATGTCAAATGAAATACAAAGTTTTGAGCAAATGATGAGAGCTGTCAAATTCACAAAACTTTAAAACCGCATGGTAAAAGACCTGAAAGTTGAAGGCAGGTGACACAAACTTCCAGATTTCCATCATACATTTAAAAATAAATATATAAAAACAGACATTCTTCTGCAGATCTGATGTGGATATGAAAAGATGCAGCGTCTGTGAATCTCTGTTGTCGGTTTAGCAAAAGTTAGATTACAGATTATTTATTATATTTAGACTGAAACAAAGGAACATGCATTTTGTTTGAAGACAGTAATAATAGCTATTTGAATATTTAATAAATAGTTAATTACATTTTTTACTACTCAAATTGCGAGCAAAGTTATATTTTATGTATATTTTACTTGTGTGCTCTTGAACAGGTGTACTATTGTACACTAATAGTTTTTGTTAAAATAATATAGTTTATAATTTATCAAAAAAAAAAAAAAACCCACGTCATGGCACTAACACTCCTGAATGTCGTCTTCTGCAGTCGGTGATCAGACAGAAAGTAAAGAAACAGCTCACGAAGCAGCAGAAAGCTGCTCAGAGGAGACGCCTGCAGAAAGGAGAAGCCAACCTGGTGACTAAAGAAAGGAGAGAAAACCTGAGCAACATCAAGAGTAGCCTGGAAGCAGCCCAGTTCTGGGGATGAGGACATAAAGAACTGGATTAGCAAACCTTTATCATGGACTGGACTTCATCTGTGTGCATAAATTTGCCCTTTATCACTCACTTGAGAGGCATTTAATAAGCTGTATGTGACATTAATAAACTGTTTATATTAAACTTAAAGTGCTCGTTGTTTTATAATGGCACTCGGTTACAGCAGGAATATCTTTTATATGTATGAATTCGCAGCTCTGAAGTAACTCTGTGTCTTAAGAATAAAACGAGTTCTGCTCATGAAGCTCGAGAAGTTTCATATTTAAATGCATGTGTTAGATTTTAGAGATTTCATGTACTATGAGAGCATTTTTCAACATAGATAGTCTGGAAGAGTGTATTAGTTTTAATACTGTTGCTACTTTCTTTAACACAACAAAAATGGTTAAGACAATAATCAGGGTTTAGTAGAATTAACAAATGATTATATAATTCTTCTGCCAAATGTGTGTGAGGTCACATTTCACAAAACGCCCTTGTAGAATTTTCACTGGGTTTAACAGAGATTGTTTAGCTTAATGAATAATACACAATGTGTATAGTGTAATATAGACTGTAGAATTTCATCTTTAACACCTATATCTCCTCATTAACTCTTTCATGCTAGATACCTAGATATTCACACTAATTAGTTTGTTAAGCTTACTTGCTTGTTCCTCCTTTAATTGTACACGTGTGTGAGAATGTGTTCGGAATGCTGTAACCTTGTGGTTAAGAAGATTATGAGTCTGAAACCTAGGACTAGAAGAGGAAAATTTGGAGTGGGTAAATAACCACAGTCCTGAGACCTTACATACATACACACACACACACCAGCTCCACTGCTCTGTCCTGCCAAGGCTGGACTATAAAGTCATATATTTTTGTTTAACCACTTTGAGGGATCCCAAGAAAGTGATCCTGTATTTTCTCTTTATCTGATTCAAGGTATAGGATATCTAACATTCTGTCTTATCCATCCATCCATTTTCTATACCCGATTTATTTTTAATTAGGGTAATGGGGGTCTGCTGGAGCCTATCCTAGCGCACATTGGGCAAAAGGCAGGGGTACACACCGGACAGGTGGCCAGTCCATCACAGGGCCTTATATAGACAGACAACCACACAGACACACACACACACTCCTATGAGCAATCTAGAACCACCAATCCACCTAATGTACATGTTTTTGGACTGTGGAAACCGGAGTAAACCCACGCAGGCACAGGGAGAACATGCAAACTCCACACAGAAAGGCTCCCGCCTGTTCGAACCCGGGATTTCGAACCCATACTGTATTATGACATCACAAAATTATGTTAAAAAATGGGCGGGACTCCCTAGGTAATAGATATTTATTTCCCATCCGCTTAAAAACACTTCATAAATCTAGTTACCTTGTTAAAATCTCTGCACAAAATATCGAAACTCATTGAAGCAGTTCTGCTGCTTCGGTCTTGGAAATAAAAAGTGGATATTAATCTCGTGAGCAGAAAGCTTTAGCGATATATAAAATACAAGAGTCAATGACTTTCCAAAATGCCCATTTAGGCCACGCCCACGCAGATAATCGCTGGCTTGTTGACCAAACGTAAGGGGCGGGGCTTTTACTATTTATGAGAGCGTTTTTTGTTATGTATATTTATTATTTCTGCATGATGCAGATAAAGAAGCATTTTTGTTGTGGCGTTTAGTCTTAAAAAAAAAAAAAGACAAAAGGTGACTTTAATAAATGTCCCTGCTCGGGTGC
Source organism: Hemibagrus wyckioides (assembly GCF_019097595.1). Taxonomy (NCBI): domain Eukaryota; kingdom Metazoa; phylum Chordata; class Actinopteri; order Siluriformes; family Bagridae; genus Hemibagrus; species Hemibagrus wyckioides. The sequence goes on from NC_080731.1 coordinate 7,133,856, forward strand.
CGTCGGAGGGTGGAGTGTCACGTGACCCCCTGGCTTGCAATAGAGTTCCCGGAACAAAACAGACCAAAACAAACATAGCCAGTGTAAGGTCCTATGGAGCTCGGTATTAGTCCACTATTTTGTTTACGTGTTTATATTTGTGTCAGTTATGGTGAGTATCCTTATTTTTGTAATATCGGTGTTTTTAGGTGCGATCTAAAACAATCTAACTAACCTTACAGTAGGTAATTAACTTATTATTATTATTATTATTATTAGAGCTAGATACGTATGATTGTCCATGGACGGTCACAATAAACATCAGACTTCCATGCATTATTCATCGATTTATTTAGAGAGCAATTTTTAGATCATTGCACACAATAGAATTATTCTTCGTGATTTGTTTCGTTGTTGAAAATGTCTTCATTAATTCCCAGGGATGTGTGTAACTGTACTGGACTGAAGAGGAGATCTGTGTGAATATGGCTGAAGCGGTGAGACCAAAGAAATCAAAGACAAAATCGTCCACAAAGTCACAGGTAAATAAAAACAAAAAAACAAAAACAAAAACCCACCTCTTTCCAGTTCAGTAAACTGGAAAGTTCATTGCCTGTTCATCTTTAGAGAAAATGTATCTAATTTGTTATTCTAATTTCCATAAAAATGAACTAAAATATTTCTCTAACACCGTAGGACAAAAAGCAGACTCCGAGCCAAAGAAAAACTGCTGAACCTGTGGTACTGAACCCTCCTGCCCCTGAGCTCACTGCTGAATTTACAGACGTTCCTCTCAGTCTGCCCCCTGAGCCGCCCGCTTCTGCTCCAGAACCACTGAACACACAGCCCTCTGCAGACCAAAATGAAAAAGAGGAGAAGGATGAAAACAAAGATCTTTTGTCCGAGAGATCTGATGCTGTGGAGATATCCTCTAGAACTGAGGGCACGGCCTCCAATCCGTTATCACGAGACCCTACGATTGAAGTGGGCCAGTTTCCTTCATCATCTCAGTTGAGCCGGTGTGACCCAAAAATCCTTACTGCTAAAATTGAGCCATTTGACGTGTCTTCCCTTTATCCGTCGCTCCCTGTTTCATCTGTGGAACCCCAATTCCTGGTAGACGTGTCCTCTGTTACTACTGACCTATCACAGACATCTCTTATGCCTTTAGTAGTTGAAGCTGCAAACACAAATACAGTCGAGCAAATCAGTCCTGCTCCAGCCATTCTTCCTCTGGCTGATCAGGAGTCTTCACCTCCCAGCCTAGTTCCAGTGGAGCTAGCCAAAATAGAGAGACCCCAGGAAAGGCTGTATCCAGAGCTGCCTCGAACATGCCAGGTGGTCCAGCCGTTCACTAGCGAGCAGCTCAGGATGTGGGAGCCGGGTTCCTGGCTGGAAAATGTTGAGCTTCATGCTTCAGAGTTCGTGGCCTTGGTTCATCAAGAAGGTCATGAGCTGCATGAGTTGTTGCTGAATTACTGGAGATGCCGGAAGCAGCTGGTGCAGGCACAGACTGAGTTGCAGGCGACCATTTCGGACTGCAAGAGTGCACAGAACCGACTGTGGAGCTTCAAAGATGAACAGCTCACGCTGCAGGTTGAAATACGAGTTCTTTATTAGTTCTGTTAGAGTGATGATGATGATGTGGTGGATTACTGTGGTTTCTAAAATACAGGTGATGTTGGTAACTAGTACACACTATTGAAAATATTTTCAGCAGTGGATAAGTCAGTTAAAAAAAAAACTTCTACCACATCTAACAATGTAAAAATGTAGACACTGTGAAAACAAGCTGATATTGTACCATTTTGGTTTTGGACTTGAGTCTAATTCCTCAGAAAGTAGGCTTTTAAAGCTTCATTTCTGTGATCAGGAGAGTATTATCGAATATTAAACAAACAGGTGGGTCCAATAATTTGCATACCCTAAAGACAAAATGAAGTAGAAATGTAATTTTTAGTAACAAGATACGTTAGGTGTGTTTGGTTTAACAAAAGTTACTTAACACTTGCAAGTAAGAGATACATTTAGTGTATGTTAGGATATCAACAGTGAAACTGATCAGTTTGAAAGTCTCCGGTTCTGAATGGAATATAAATATTCACTAATCACTTGTATGCCTTCTCTTTGCCCTTGTCTCTTTCTGATTTGACTCAGATTTCTTTCATAGTTGTAACATTTATTGCTAATGCGTTGAAATTTATTATTAATTATATTATTGAGTGTATATATAAATAATAAATGATTGGATATTGTTCAAAAGTCAGAGTACACTCGAATTAAAATGTCAATCAAAAATTAACCACTGGATTGAAGAAGAACATGAATTCACTTTTTTGCATTTTTTACAAAAAAATAATTGTACATGGCCTACATATTGATATGATTGTTATGTTTTCCGATAGAAAAGTATTTCATGGTAATAGGGTACATTTTTCCCCTGAAATAATTACTCCATTATAAAATAAATCTGCCTTTGCTGTTGTTGTATCTGCTCTAGACAATCATTTTCTTTAATAATTACTGTATTCTTTTTAGACAGGCAGGAAATATCTTCACTTTTTTATTGTTTCAAACTGCTTTTCTATTTATTTTGGTAGTTTTGTCTTGTTGCTGGAATTTCGTGCATGGAATTAATGTCAAACTTTCATTTAGAAGCCAAGGGGGATACAAACTTTTGCACCTAACGCTTTACAAACTTTTGATTGGAAATCCAAGTTGTTCGCTTGTTTGCATTCTGTAGTGTTTGTATATAGGATGCTTGTAACACATGTTGTTTCACCCTTCAGGGAATTTGCGCTGACCAGGCCAAGGTGAGCGGCTATCATCGATTCCAGCAGGTGGTCCTGAACGAGTCGGTGGTAGCCGATCTGAAGCATCTGTTCAAGACCAAGGCTGAGCTGCTCCACCAGACCATAGCCCTGCACTCCTATACCTCCGTCCTGTCTCGGCTGCAGGTGGAGTCTTATCTCTACAACCTGCTAAGCACTAACTCCATCACCAGGAGCGTGGCTGTACACAAGACTGGCCCAGGCAAGGCGATACTGACATGTACAGTGTATCAGATTCAGGATTGCCTAAACAATATAGTGTTTCTGATACTAAAATATACCAGTTGGTTTTTCTAGATGCTCCAATGTCACAGCTGTCTTCTCTAAAGCCGTTAAAGGAGAGCATCAGTGTGCTGTTCAGCTTTACTCGCCGGGTTCTAGATGACTCTCAGTTCCAGGAAGACATTCATCTGTGGTTGCAGAGATTGGTAAACCTGTTACATGAATATTTATTTAGTTTTGTCACCTGTGTATAGAAGAAGAAGCCTTTATTATACATTACAGCACAGTGAAATTATATCCCTATCTCTATAAATATCCCAACTTGGAGACTGGGGTCAGCCATATTACAGTGCCCCTGGAGCAGAGAGGGTTAAGGGTCTTCCTCAGGGGACCAACAGTGTCAGCTTGCGGTGCTGGGGCTTGAACCTTAATCTACCGATCAATAACCCAAAGCCTTAACCACTTGAGCTACCACTTCCTCAAACGTCTATACACCACTGGCATTAATGTCATCTACTTCCTTACATTTTTCTCAGGAAATGGTGATGTAGTGGTGCAGTTCCTAACATTCCTGGGGCTTTGTCAAGTGGCTTTGGTGGGTAAAACAGAACCGATGTAACAGACAGTTACACTATATTGCCAAAAGTATTCTCTCACCCATCCAAATAATCAGAATCAGGTATTCCAATCACTTCCATGGCCACAGGTGTATAAAATCAAGCACCTAGGCATGCAGACTGTTTTTACAAACATTTGTGAAAGAATGGGTCGCTCTCAGGAGCTCAGTGAATTCCAGCGTGGAACTGTGATAGGATGCCACCTGTGCAACAAATCCAGTCGTGAAATTTCCTCGCTCCTAAATATTCCACAGTTAACTGTCAGCTGTATTATAAGAACGTGGAAGTGTTTGGGAACGACAGCAACTCAGCCACGAAGTGGTAGGCCACGTAAACTGACGGAGCGGGGTCAGCGGATGCTGAGGCGCATAGTGCGAAGAGGTCGCCAACTTTCTGCAGAGTCAATCGCTACAGACCTCCAAACTTCATGTGGCCTTCAGATTAGCTCAAGAACAGTGCGCAGAGAGCTTCATGGAATGGGTTTCCATGGCCGAGCAGCTGCATCCAAGCCATACATCACATACATCAAGTGCAATGCAAAGCGTCGGATGCAGTGGTGTAAAGCACGCCGCCACTGGACTCTAGAGCAGTGGAGACACGTTCTCTGGAGTGACGAATCTCGCTTCTCCATCTGGCAATCTGATGGACGAGTCTGGGTTTGGCGGTTGCCAGGAGAACGGTACTTGTCTGACTGCATTGTGCCAAGTGTAAAGTTTGGTGGAGGGGGGATTATGGTGTGGGGTTGTTTTTCAGGAGCTGGGCTTGGCCCCTTAGTTCCAGTGAAAGGAACTCTGAATGCTTCAGCATACCAAGACATTTTGGACAATTCCATGCTCCCAACTTTGTGGGAACAGTTTGGAGCTGGCCCCTTCCTCTTCCAACATGACTGTGCACCAGTGACCAAAGCAAGGTCCATAAAGACATGGATGACAGAGTCTGGTGTGGATGAACTTGACTGGCCTGCACAGAGTCCTGACCTCAACCCGATAGAACACCTTTGGGATGAATTAGAGCGGAGACTGAGAGCCAGACCTTCTCGTCCAACATCAGTGTGTGACCTCACAAATGCGCTTCTGGAAGAATGGTCAAAAATTCCCATAAACACACTCCTAAACCTTGTGGACAGCCTTCCCAGAAGAGTTGAAGCTGTTATAGCTGCAAAGGGTGGACCGACGTCATATTGAACCCTATGGATTAGGAATGGGATGTCACTTAAATTCATATGCGAGTCAAGGCAGGTGAGCGAATACTTTTGGCAATATAGCGTACCTTATTCGGGTTGTTCAGTGTTTTGGAAACAACGTTGACGACGAATGAAGATGCTGCTTGAGTCATGTCGCGTTTTGGGTTCATTCTAGAATTTCATTCACAGGATTTGTTCCTTTGTTACCAAACCGTCATTTGATTTGATGCTTGATCCTTAAATAACAAGCAAGCAACATGTTCGTAATTACTGATAGCATGGCACAACATCTATAATTTTACACTTTCCAGGGGATTTTTAGTAAATTTAAATGAGTCTTTTTATACTAATGAACAAAAGATTAATTTCATTCTATTAAAATACATGTTTTCTGGCCATATTTAGTGAGAAAATATACCTGTCTGACTATTACAAACAAAACTGGTCCATGATTGTAGCAGTTAGATGACAGATACCCAAACAAGAGCTTCCTTATATTTATAGATTCATGTCTGTGTTTATAATACAAGCATAATGTTACTGTCATGATTATTAGTTTGAATAAATGTCTTGCAAATACAGTGATTAACCACGGGAGGTAATCGTTAACTTCATCACCTACATGTCACCCGTGTGTAGGTCTCCGTTCTTCATCGAGTGGGCTCAGCAGGAGACCATCTGTACATCCTTAACCATCTTCTGTGCTGTCCTTCAGGAATCAGGAAATGGGCCGTGCCGTTTCTACAGGTAGGAAGTCGTTTAAGAACATATAAAGACAAATAACAGCTGTTCAGCTGTTCATCTACTGGTAGCAATTAATGCAGGAAAAGAAAGCTTGCAAGAATTATCCGTTTTTGTCATTGTATCTGTTTCTCTCTTTAGATTAAAGTGCTGGATAATCCATCAGGAGTTTATCACTTCATGCAGGCTTTGGCTATTCTAATGTCTCCAGTAAGGTAAGAGTTTAGAATAAAACATCAACCTTTCACTGTTTACGTCAACAAGCAAGCCCTTTCATTCGTTTCAGTACATATATATCTGAATACTCGAACTAAAACTATTTCATATTGTTTAGTTAGCTGGTTAAGTGTTTGTTCTGATCCAAAATTATTATTATTTACAAGTCGTTGAGACTGTGTTTTGAACAGAGGGTTGGTTTATTTATTTATTTTTTATTCTAACCTACACGCACATATTTTTGTGACTTTCAGGGACCGGGCTGATTTGATGTGCCATATGAAGCCCAGTGATATAAAAAGTAACACCAGCTACTCAGGACCTCCAACTAGTCTCTGGACCCTAGTAGATGAAGGTGGAGAAGAGGTCAGTAGCTGCTTTACGGGTGTGTGTGTGTGTGTGTGAGTGAGTGATTGAGTGATGGTTAATGTAAACCACAACTTTTTTGTACAGGAGCAGAACAATAAATCACAGGACTGCATGGCATGTAACATTAGCAGCACGAGATAATCACAAGGACTTCCTTCCTTTACGTAACGCACAGAAATGCAGAGTTTTTGTTAAAGGATGAATCAGTTTCGCTTTCTGTTGCTCAGTAGCCGTGAGGGTACTCACGGCATAACCTTTTACTGCATGTTTCACCTGTAAACAATATAGAACTCATTTGTTCAGTGAACGTTTCGAAGCATAGGAAGACATTTCTGAATTGTTGTTTAGCGTCCAAAAGAATTAAATTGATCCTTTTACCTTCTTAAAAAGGTTCTGTGTTTAAAATAAGCTTCCATGTTATATGTTTATAAGTGGAAATACAAAGTGTTTCAAAAACCTCTATACACAGGGGCCTGTGTACACCAGAGATGTGCCTTCGTCCATAGATTTTGTGGGGTTAGGGTCTTGTTTGTGGTCTTGTTGGGCCACAACACTTGCAGTCTTCATGAATTTGTTAATAGGTTTTATATATATATATATATATATATATATATATATATATATATATATATATATATATAAAATATAAAATATAAACTATAAATAAATAATAAAATACACTTATGAATAAACAAAAGTCATTTTTCTAAAAAGTGTTAATTTCCCCTATGTATGGACTAATGGACAACTGGTAGAATTTCACAGGATGCTTACTGTTTTATTTTTATAGCAATATAAACATTTTAAAAAGGAATTTTTGATTTTCTTTCTGTATGAATAAGGGTTTTAATACATATATAACTGTTCTCATTTGATATTAATCCAGACATTATAATAAAAAGTTATAAAGTAATATAAACATTACTAATGAAAACATGGAATATGAGCTGCTTTCGTTCTGTAGCCCTGTTTAGTCCTTGTTACTGTTAATATATTTACGTTTTTAAAGAATATTTATTTCTCCATATGTTTCTACTATATTATTTGTGTCAGAAAGTTAGCCTGTATGTTATGATAGATATTTATTCCTGCATTCAGGATGAAGACCCAGAGACAAGCTGGCTGTTGTTATCAGAAGACGACCTCATCGCTCTTCTCTCTCAGTTGCCATTTGATGAACTTTTTAAACACCTACTGGGGATGTCCTCAAAAGGTCAGACATTGCTATATATATATATATATATATATATATATATATATATATATATATATATATATATATATATATAAGCTTGGATCAAAATACATGACACTGACAATTCTATGATGTTTCATTTATACCATGCTCTTAATTGACATAAATCACTTATGTTATGCATTTTTCAGGCAATTACCAACCCCAAGCCACCACAAGTCAAAAAATGATGAAGATATTTGCATTTGCCTCTTCGCTCATTGAGCTGCTAGCTGTTGGTCTGCAGACCTACAACCGAGCGTGTTACAGACAGTTTGTGAAGAGGATCGGTCACATTATCAGGTCAGCTGATCATTTTATTGGTCCTTTGTTATTTTGATGTCCCTGATGTTTTTTCAGCTCGAGAGTACATATAGTCAGAGGTGACTTTCTATTTGCTGCATTGGGCAGGATGACTCTGTGCTACGTGAGCGATCACTGGGCGCAGTACGTGAGTTTAACGGGAGTGAGCAGAACCACCATGCAGGAGCAGTCGTTCTCCATGGAGAAACTGCAGGTGGAGTTTGATCATCTCTTTCTACGTGCAGTCTTACATGTCCTCAAGGCTAAAAGGTGAGACTGCTTAATGCACTCGAGTCACCTGTGTCTTGTCTTACTCTATGTAAATGAAGAGTATGATAATGTTATGATTTTAGGACACTGGAAAAGTATCAAGCTAGCTTAAATATCTTCTTGAAGCAATATTTGCATAATTATTTTATTGTGTAATAATAATGTAGTAATATTAAGCAATGTGAGAGTTCCAGTACCCATTGTAGGCTAGATTCTTATAGAAAGCATGTAAATGTTAAAAAGTAGTTTACTTACAGTACAGTCACTTCCTACATTTCTCATGGATTTTAGAGTAATGCACATTTTTAGGACGATTATCCTCCCAAGTTCATTCTGCTTTGGAGCATTGTCAGAACTCAAACACTAATCATCCTGTGTCTCTTTCACTGCTCTGTGTACCCCAGACTTGGCATCTGGCTCTTCATGTCAGAGATGCCTTATGGAACTCTGTCCAGCGCAATGCTGTGGAAGATCTTCTACATCATGCAGTGTGCTGAGATGGACGGCTTGGATAGACTGGGCTGCAGTCTGAACGTGGAGAGCTGCATCCAGAGCCTCCAAGGTTTGTTAGTGCTGTACTGGGAGTTAATTTACAGTTAATTTAGAATTAGCCAACTAGTCAGTGTCTAACTGCAGTAAGAGTTTGAATAGGATTTGTGTTTATATGTCATATAAGAAAATAAGTTCAACTCAAGAGTAAAAATAAAATGCTATTTGGTTTGTTGTGGGTGTGTGTGGATTCATGCCTGTGTGTTTATCTGCTCAGAACCAGGTCACCAGGAAAGGTTTGAGGCCTGGCTGTCAGAGATAAATAGTTCAGATGGAATTTGCTTGCTGACAGCGTTTGCTCACATGGCTCAACCCAGACGCACTGACGCAGACCCCGAGTTTGTCAGGACCATTGTGCTGGAGATATACAAGGTCATTTCATTCCCACACACACACACACTAGATTGTGGGAGCTTTTACAGTGCAGCTTCTTTATTTTATGAATGAAAAATTAAACATCAACCTAAAGTTGAAAGTTTAGCAACAAAATTTCATTTTAATTTTTAACCTGTTACAAAAGGTGCACAAGTTGCATTTCAGTCAGCAGGTGTCATTATCAGCAAGCACAAAAGTCTGCATTGTTGTTGGCATGCTTCAGTTTGTTTATTCGAATGCAGCTCATTGAAATGAATAATAAGTTAAAACCACAGACTCATGTTTAAGTCAGTGGTGGGCTGTCAAGGCCAGCAAGGCCTTCTCTGCTGGCCTAAACAGCAGTGATCTGAATCACCGACTTGCATTTTAATATATTTAATATATTTTTCCATGAATGTGTATTAAATTATTCCCAATAGTCTATTCTCTACATTTCATAGCTTTTCTCTCGGTTGCGCTGCTTCCAGTAGTATATATTTATGAGAACAGTAATTATCCAATCATATTTCAGCCAGTGGCTGACATCATGTTGCCAGGGTGAAAGAAATCTGCCTTAAGGCCTTCAGAATCAATAGTGCAGGCGCCCGTAGCTTAAAATAAGTGGCAATGAAATTGTTACCTTAACCAATCAGATTTGGAGTTGGCGTCACTGGGGCCATCTAGCAGTCATACGATTACGTCAGCAATTTCCCGTCCTTTGATTGGATAATTGGAGTAGTCAGAGGCAGCAAACTGCACAAACTAAATAAAATATATATATTTTAACTCACAGTGGCTGACAGAGGAGAAGAAATCGATTTGGTCACAGACATCCTTACAAATTCATTTTCAAGGTGGACTGTAATAAAACTGACTATTCCTTGTGAGGTGTGAAATACTGTAGCCTCATTTCTTTTATACTTTGCTATTTAACAGTTGATTAGTATCTATTGCTGTGGCGTCATAATGATGGCATAGAGGTGGATTAATTCAGGAAGGACACCAGTGAAGGCCTAGGTGTGAAATGCATGGCCCGCCACTGGTTTAAGTCATGCAAAGCTGAAGCTGAAACTAGAAAACCGTCACAAGACCTCAAACAGAAAATAATAAGCTTTCACAGATCAGAAGAATGGATACACTTAGCAACAAGAATGGATTCACTTAGCAACCAGTGGAGGCAGTGCTGGTTTAGTGCTTGAGGCTTTGCTCTACTGATCAGAAGGTTATGAGTGAGCTGGAATATGCAAAGAAAAGGCTTCACTGTACTGTACATGTAACAAATAAATACAAAGACACAATTAAATAGGAGACAGATGACTAAAACTTTGCACTTGGTATATTAAAAATAAAGTCTTTCTCACAGGAACCCTCTTTCATTACCATTTTTTATTCACTTTTTCTAATCTTTTGTACTAGACCTTTGACCGAGGTTTTGTGCAGCCAGCTGAACAATCCGGACTGTTGTTCCTAAGAAGATTCATTCAGGTATTCATTTTATCCTTTATTCTGACTCAGGTGTCTTATGTCAGTGTGGCCACACGGGAGATCTTCTCTAAAGTGGGGAGAGAGTTACTAGCTGCTATTGCCACAGCTCACCCAGACGTCATTTCCATCCTGCTCGAGAGGCTGAAGGAGACCATCGACAAAGTCGGCATGGTGCGTTACTTCAGACAATACGTTTATTTCAAATAATAGCACCTGGTATTCACCTAGGAAAAATGTTAATTTTTAATAGATTCCAGTCTTGGTATCAATGTACAAGTCAACCAGAGAATGTGGCAGAACATTGTATAGTTTATGGTTTACACAGAAGTTAGACTGTAGTTTTTCACTGATAAGAAAATATCTAGTGTTTCTAATATTCATCCAACACTCGCTCATATCATCTCCTCCATCTCTGTAGGTGTCGTTATACTTGTTTAAGGAGCTTCCTCTACACTTGTGGAGCCCCTGTGAAGATGAGGTTGGAGTCATTCGGGGTTGGCTGCTGGATTACAGCCTCTCTGCAGTGGAGAATAAACTGGCCTGCATTATCCTGGAGGGTCTTAACTGGGGATTCCAGCCTGTGAGTGAGCTCCTAATCTGCCTTTCCCAGCATTTCATGCGCTGTTTACTGGAAACAGGGTTTATGTAGGTGTTATTTTGAGAGGATTTCTGGACAAGTACAGAAAGATGTCAGTATTGATCAGAACCAATTTGCATGGGTTAATAGATTTTCTTATAAATTGTAGATGTAGAAGTTTTTATATGATGCACACAGTTGTTTAAAGAATTTTCATATACAATAAGTACATCTCATATATTTAGAACGTGTTTGTTATAAAGCTTTGACCTTGTTGCTTGTTGAAGGTCAGGTTTCCATGCAGGTTTGTCTGTTAGTAGATTACAGTCCTATAGTCCTAAAATCAATATCTTATGTAGATTGATGTCTTTTTATGTTTATGTTTTTGTTTGGGTTTTAGACCGGTTGCCTTGTGCTGCCTGCTGCATTACACGGTGAAGTAGCACTGCTGGTGGTGGAGGCTTATCAGAAGTACCTCACAGATAAACCGTATGCCGGCATCATCTCAGAAGGCCTCAAACAGGTACTCATGCAGTTTTCTAAGAGTCCACTCATGTAGCATGCTTATTAGATGCCACTAATAATTAGCAGTATCATGTAATCTAATGCATTTTTTTCTCTCTGGAGAAAGTATTTGTTCTAGCATGATGACATTAACATCTCTTTCACAGATGTCCTATCTAGCCAATATCATGCGCCTGGGCTACACTCCAGAGACGTCCTTTAACCAGTGGGCGTGGGATTTGGTGCTACGGCTTAAACTCCACACCAGTGAAAGGAATCCCCAGGGTGCCTGGTGTCCACTGCCTTCTGCCGATGTGCCTAATGTACCGGAGGTCACAGACTCGCCCACCATGCACCCGGTGCTTAAAGCCATCAAAGCAGGCATCCCCATTGGCTGTTTCCTAGCACTGGACATGAGCACCATTGGGCACAGGTTTCTATGATTATATGATGTCACTCTTTATCATAGAGTTTTGTGTGTTCATGTTAATTGGCTTGGTTGGTTACGATTCATTGTTTTTCTTGCTTTAGTTTAGAGAAGTTTTGCAGTGATGGCATTCCCTTACTGAAGACCTTGGTTCAATCTCGCCATCTCAAAGCTGCGACCCATGTTCTGGACAACATCCTACCCATGGCCTATCACTGCCCTTTCTACCTCCTCAAGAATGAACAGTGAGGAACCATTCATGTTTTCATATTGGAAATATTCCACACTTCTTCTTTGGTGCTATTTGCAAATAATTCAAATGTAAATGGAAGATGGTAAAGAGAGCCAGTATTATAGGTTTAGACAGGATAATGGGATGGCTTTAATTTTGCTTGAACTGTTCTGGTGGTCCTAAAGAAGGAACTACATATTAGATTGTGACCTTAAATAATAATAATAACGTTAATAACTACATTAAAGGTCAATATGACTATTTAGACTTTATTTACGGTGCTTGCAGGTTCCTGAGCTGTATCCAGCTGTTTTTGCAGCTTGACAGTGGTACGCCCCAGGGTGTGACCCAACAGGTCACGCTTAAGGTGGCGCAGCATCTTATTGGCACCTCCAGTTGTGAGAACATCAAGCTTCTTAATAGTGTGATCCAGGTCAGTTTAAATATTATTGGCAGTCCATTCTTCAGTAAGGTGTATGAGTATATGGAGAGACTATGGAAAGATGTACAAACTGTAAACGACTTTTCTTTTTGTTGTCATTCAGGCTCACATCCTAGAGAGCTCCAGAGCCGGTAGAGTCGGTGCCGTTGCCGTTCTGGAATTCTGGCTGCAGGTTTTCACCAAGCAGAACCTCTGGCACAGAGACAAAACCGTTCTGTTCCTCCTGGACCATCTATGCCGTGCTGCTTTCCTCCACCAGCAGGAGGAATGTCTCCATAAACTGCTCTACCAGCAGCACAAGGTAAAACGTGTCATTCCGGGTTGCGTATAATGAAAGGGAAAATAATAAGACAATATTACTAAAATAAATGTTTGCCTCTCTGCAGAATGCGCTAGGTTACCACGGCGATAAAGGTCTGTTGTCATCTTTAATGGGTTGGATCGTGGCAGGAAACATCACACCTTCTTTTATCGAGGGAAATGCTCTGACTAGTGAGGTATGTGTATTGTGCCTCTTTTTTATCACAGCAAATTTACAATTGTAAAAAAAATATATAATAATAAAATATAAAATAAATGTAAAATAAAAAATATATAAATATAAATAAATATAAAATACTACATAAAAATATGATAATAATAATAAAGCACCTGTAAAAGGTTATCTTCTAATGATATATTGTTAGACAATACTTAATTATAATAATAATAATTTCAAACGCATAATCCACATTCGCGCACACGTTGTCTGTCTGTAGGTGTGGTTTTCTTGGCTAGTTTTAAACATGGAGTCCATCTTTGAGGAAGACTCTCAGCTGCGACGCTGTGTGGAGCATGAGCTTGTATCCAACCCTGCTCTCACCCCAGACCAGGCGCTCAAGGTTCGTTTGAGTCTGTCTCCTTCCTATCCTCTCAACCAAGCCTATGCTTCAGATTTAATTAAGTCTTATATATAGAACTAATTATATTTTTCTTGGTGGGGCGCTGCAAATTTTTAAACATAGAACAGAGAAATATTGTAAAGTATCATATATGGCTTGCATTATAATTACTTCCTTTAACTCTTAGAAAATGACTAGGACATTTGTATTATTCAGTTATTCATTTATAAAGCAGATTATTTAAGTTCTTGAGCCAAATGCTTGTACTCACATTCCCATACATTAATATTTTATTTGTTTGATGCTTCATTAGAAGGCTCAGCTGCGCCTGAAGCTGCATGTAGTGCCCTGCCTGCAAAGGCTCATGGTTTATCGGTGGGCTCAACAGGCCCTGGCTACACCAGCAGATCACCCTCTTCTTCCCCTCATCTGGCAGAAATTCCTACACCTCTATCTTCGCCAGCCTGGCCCAGAGTTCGGGTGGGTTTCTGCTGTTTCTTCTGTTATAACATTTCCTCTATAGCTGACTACGTTATTAAAAGTCATGTGTTTTCAATGTGTTGGTTTTTTTTTTAGACTGGAAGCTAAAGGCTGTATTGGGAAGCGCTATTTCCACAGTGCTGCACACATCACTCTGCTGAAGGAGCTCAAGCAGCGGCTGGTGGAGGTGTGTGACTTTCATCATGCAGCCGGCAAAGCCCTGAAGGTCCTGAGTCCATCCAGTGACACACACAGTGAGGGAGAGGCAACACCGGGAACGCCTATAACTCAGTCCATGACCTCTCCTGAGCTGCATGTCGAACTGGTTAGGTATGTGAAGTGAAAAATTTTATACACTGCAAAAGAAATATCTTACAATGTTATACCTTTAAAAATGAGGTTTGTTTACTGGTAGCTTTACCATATGTATTATTAAGATGTATAATAATCATAGAAACCCTAAAATGTGTTTAATTCTTTTGTCTGCAAGGCTTTTCAGTGCCTTTTCACTATGGATGGATGATGAAAGCTTACAGAAGCAGGAATTGTACTTACCTTCATTACCAAAACAGTACGATGCCCATCGACTAGCCACAATTATGCAAGGCCAGCAGGTAGGACCCTACTACAGTAATTCCCTACTGTTATAATCATTTACAGAAGAATATTAATATGTTTAATTATATATAAAGTCTTGGATGATATTTTTTTTATATAACTGTAGGTTCTTAGTGGATATATTCTGGGTTATCTTTATATATCTTTGTATATTATCTGTATATACATCAATAGTAAATAAGTTATTGTTCACTACGTTGTTATTTATTTATTTACTATATAGTTACCATCCTACAGGAGTATTTTCAGTTCTCTAAATAATATTACTTTGATCAAGCTCAAACAGCAGTACATATATTCCACTAGACAGACTATTGTGTGTGATGGATTTCTCGTCATTATTATTAATTTCATCATCATCATCATCATCATTGTCTCCCGCTTATCCGGAGCTGGGTCGTGGGGGCACCAGTCTAAGCAGGGATGCCCAGACTTCCCTCTCCCTAGACACTTCCTCCAGCTCTTCTGGGGGAATTCCAAGGCGTTCCCATTAATTTTGTGTTTTGTTTTGTTTTGTTTTGTTTTGTTTTGTTTTGTTTTGTTTTGTTTTGTTTTGTTTTGTTTTGTTTTGTTTTGTTTTGTTTTGTTTTGTTTTGTTTTGTTTTGTTTTGTGTATTTTTTGGCTGCACATTGCACACTAGGTTATCACATGGTTATTACATGGTTCTCTGAAACAAGTGGAGATAGCCCCCTAGGTGGAGGACTTCACTACCTGCTCTCTGTAGAAGTGCTTCCTTTTCCTTTGCAATTAAAAAAAAGTTTAAATAGTTGATATGATTAAAATATAAAGCTTAGTCACTGAGAGTGGGGAAACACCGGTCCCTCAGGCCCCTCAGGGTTCTTCTTCCTTTTTTGGATTTGCACTCCTTTCTTTCAAGCCAAATTTGGTACAATTAGGCTCTTCTTCAAAGTTCAGGTATGGATGATACGGATGAAGTGAAATGTAAGCTCATGTTTCATACGATTTAGGAGACATGGATGGAGTATGTGGATATAGAGCGAGTTCAGCATGAGCTGAACGAAGTTCTTAACCTGTGGGTCAAAGTCAAAAGCGAGCCTTCATTCTCCCAGAGGAGCAGCAGCTCCATCTTCACTGACTTCATCAATCCTCAGGCTGGTTTGTTCATGTTTTTTTTGAAGCTTACTGTACATGTTAAAATGCATGAAACAGAATTTTTTAGCTAATATGAGCAGAACATTCATTGTAATATCGTCGACTGGTAAACTCTGCTGTCCATCATTTTGTAAACAGATAGTGTAGAATATTTGCAGGAATGTTGTTTCATGTTCCTCTGTTACTTTCTAACAGCACGAGAGCGTATCCTCACTAACCTGAAGAAACACGATGCTCCACAGTCTTCGCTGTTATTAGTTCCTATGAAGGCCCCAGTACCTGATATCTCTACTGGCAGCCTATCTGATGTACACGCATCGACTTGTCTCATCCAGGAAGACCTCACTATGCTGCAGCACCAAGCCAAGTAAGATAACTTCTAGCTTTAAGGCTGTACAGGAAGATTCCCATTATAATATCTGTGACTGTATGCCTATCCATTTAATCACACCTTTTGAAAAAACAGCACCAACCATTTTAGAACATTAGATTTCTAATACTCTAGGATCATTAAAAAGAAATGTATAAAATAAACTTTACATTCAAAAACAATGCCTAAAATACATCCTAAAACAATAATTCACCCGTACGAACAAAAAACAAAATTCACAACGGGTGAAAATTTGCCAGAAAAAGAAGTTATTGTGTTAATACACAATACAGACAAAATTATACTCTTCTTGAAAATGTTATTAAACATTTATTACACAAATATTACTCATTGCATATGTTGTTTATTTTTATATGCTCACCATAATCTGTATACCCTTTTTATGGAAGATGACCAAAATTCCATCTTTCTGTAGAATTTGTTATTTATAAACATCATGCAAACAAAATGATAGATGATTTAAATGCCTAATTTTCCGTTGATGTAAATGAGTCTAATTGAAGCTGTATGTTCCTCAGGTTTGCGGCAGTGCGTGAGTCACAGCAGGTGGCGCTGGACAATGAGCTTCTAGAGGTTCTGCCTCAGCTCTATACCAACCGTGAGGAGCAGCTCTTCATGCAGCTGGAGTGCAGTGGTAAAGGAGGGCAGCCATGCCAGGGCCCTGCACATATAACTGTTAAGGTGTGTTAAAAAATACCTCAGCATATATTAACTTATATTCACTGTATTCAGCTCTTGGATTTATCAGACACACCAGATTTCCTCGGTCTAATCTGCCGTCTTTGATGTTATCTAGTACGCAGGCATGCACAAAGTGGAACCAGTGCAGAATCAGATCCAATCCCTGAAGAGTGACATTAAGCAGCTTCAGACAGACGCAGTAAAGCCTCCTCCCCAGAGCCTAGCCGAGGCCGCCGTGCATACCGAGAACTTCATAACGTCCGTACCTCGCACAGTGGTTTTCAGCTATTTTTGTTACAGAATTTTTCAATATTTCAGGGCTTTCTATTATGAAGTATCACAATGTTTTGCCATGAATTAATTAATACACACTCATTCACAAATTCTCCCATCATGCTTTTGTATAATCTATTTCCCCTTCTTTAGGACCCTAGTCAACGCATATAAGTTACACCCATCACCTGCCATGCAGAAAGTAGGCATTACAGCCTTCTATCAGATTGTGTCTTTAATTTGTGAGGACACCCAGAGACACCCGCCTACACGGCAGTTTTTCACTTCCTGTGTGGAGATCCTGGGGCAGGTAAAGTCATTTATTAAAGCACACTTTTTGTTTACTTGCAACAAGTTTTTTCCCTTTTTACGGTTTTGTGGTATTTGTCGGTAATCATACAGTTTTGGAGATACATGGCAGTTACCTTACAGGAAAGCCATGTGAATTTTACATGAGGTTTTGAGACTATTCACATGTAGGACATGCCTTTGCAATATACCAGATTTTATTTCATTTATGTTCACATGTAATTCATGCATTTTAATTTTTCCAGTCGTGATCATGTTATTCAGGTCACGTGTGTTGATGTGCAATTTCATGATGAAATGCACCTTCATATTTTTCACAGAATCACATATTTCTCACACAAGCACATGCGTGTGATCTTTTTAATAAAGATGTGCAAGTTAGCTGTATATTAAGTACTGATTGTTTAAGAGTCAGATTTTTCTGATCCTAGGTCTTTATCAGGGACAGTCGAGTAGAGTGTAAGCGCATGCTGAAGACCATCCTGCAGAACAGGCGTCTGTGTAACCTGCTGTCTCCGTACTTCACTCCCAATGCCTCACCCTCTGAACTGGTGGTTCTGTATGAGGAAGTGGTGACGGCTCTGCACGCCGACAGCGGAGACGTCATCTTCATGCTCCTCACAAAGGTGCGTCTTTTACTAACCTTTTCTTTGCCTCGCCTGCTGCGTTCTCCAGTTTTCTATACTATTCTGGTATTTTAAGAAAAATCAATATTAAAAAGATCGTAAAGTATCGCCCTTTCTGTACAAGATGTTTTAATATGAACAGTTGAGGGAGTTTACAGTTCTACAGTTTAGAAGTGACTCCTAAGCATTTAAGTAAATGTATAGTTAAGTATTTCATACAAGTTTTATATTCTCTTTTGTCTCTCCTCCAGTTTGACTTGGTACAGTGGCTCTCAACCAGTCAGCCACCGTTCACTGATCGCAGTCGCTTGATAGAACTCATCCATTTGGCACTCACAGCTTGTGGCCTGGAGCCTGATCCTGAGGTCCTCATGCCCTTTAACCTTTTCTGTAAGCACTGGACCCAGCTCTTGGTCTACCAGTTTCCGGACCACTACAGCGACTTCCTCAGACTCTTCACACAGAGTAAGTAATGCGTATTCATACACAGACTTGTAGATGGGATGGAAAAGAAGTGTAATATTGTTACATGACAAAAAGTTTACATATATTTTTCACTGACAAACTGAAACACGGACGTTCCTGTATGACAGGTAGCTCAGAGCAGCTTCTCAGCCCAGACTGCTGGAGGGCTTCACTGAAAGTGCTCGGTTGCTCTGCTGCCCGTAAAAATAAAGTGTCCAAAACATCCTCCACACATTCGGTCTGTCTTTCCCCTCAACAGGTAATTCACATCTATTAAAAACACTCAGCTGGAACATCTGGTTCATCAAAGAACAAAAATCTTTTCATTGGTTTAAAATGATTGCTGTATTATTTTCCTGTGACTGCACAGAAATGTGAGTCAGAGCAGAGTGTCCTTTAGAAACCCAGCTGAGCCTGTAATGTATGATAATCATACAGCTCAGTATCACGGCTTTCAGACACGCAGAAAAAGCTCTTGGCTCCAAACTTGAAAACTTAAACTGTTTATAATAATATATAAGGAAGTTCAACAGGCTCAATAACCACCTTTTGATTGAACCTACTGCTAAGTCACCTTGATCAATTGCTCATAGATTGCTAGCTAGTTAGAGTTTTTAAAAAAATTTAATTGGTCTACTAAATGTTTTCGTAAAAATCAAAATTTGTGAACATTAACAGATTAGCTTACGTTTTTAGCAAGAAGATATGAAAATTTTGGATCTTGAAGAAAGCATCTACATTTGAAGCATATATAAATTGTTCATTTGGGAGTTAATAGGAGATTTTTAGCAGTACTTGGTAATTGTAAATAAATGAGGTTTTTTGTGTCTGAATCTGTAGCTCTTTGCAGAATCAGCCAGGGGTTGGACATGTAGTGACAAAGCTAATACAAACTGCTAAGACTTTTGTGTATTATGCTAACATATTTGTGATGTCATTATCAATATACGCACTCTTTAGCATTCTTTTATATTTCCTTGTTATTGTATGTTACCCTGGTCTACCAGCGCACACTTATCCCAGTGAAATATTGTACTTTTTCCTTCCAGGTCAATGAAACGATCGAATGGCTCTCAAACTACTTCCTCAAGCTCCGTCTGTCTAAAGGAGACGTTCGCAGCTTCGGTCTCCTCTCCAAATGGAGGCCGTACATTGAGGAAGTCAGGATGTTCTGGGAGTATCTGATCACTTACCTTATTGATCTGGAGCTGAACAACTGTAGCAAGGAGCCTGTGGGGAGTGGAAGAGTGGTCAAAGGTACAAGAATGACATTAATAAATCTGCCAATGCTTTCAGGGTTGGTTTTTGAGTAATGCTCAATAAGAAAACCTTTTCACTGGACATTAGGAATTAGTACAGTAGAAAATCTGATCCTTTTTAAGGCAAAAACAATTCATTGTGATCTGTAATAATTCAGATTAATTTTTATTTATTTACCTATAGTATTGTTAACTGTGAATTGTTTTTATTTTTTCATGTAGAGCAACGATTATTTTTCTATTTATTTACAATAACAGCAGCACTGTAAACACTATTTGGTGAATTCAGATGCAGATACAGTTCAGTATTCAACAACAGAAAATCTGCAACTTGAATATCTTATTATGATTAAAGCATTACCTCACTTTTTCTCTCTATACCATTATAACAAACCTGAACTCATGCTCCTCTGATTTTTAAATAAGCTCTATATATTTGTGGTCAAAGAAAATCAATTTCTGAATATTGAGTCATTTTTCCTACACATCCTCATAACTAGTCCCCACTCTGCACCATCCAAAGGGTTCCTCCTACTTACACGAGTAGAGTTATGTCACAATTATTAAAAATCCAGAAATACTTTCAGGCAATGATGTGATAACGCAGCTTTAGTAGTGTTAACCTTGGTGTTAGTCAGTCTGTGTACTGTAGCATTTGTTTTGGTTTAAATTTCCCTTTGGGATGAATAAAGTATCCATCCATCCATCCATCCATCATAGCTATTCATGTTTACTGCTCTTTTTCATGCTTGTTACATCCAGAATGAGAGATCTGTCTCTTCCCTGTTGCTGCCTGATTATTTTTAATGTGATTATTTTAATGTATTTCTTATTGCAGCTCTTGAGGAACTCTATACAAAGATGGCTAAACTCTTCAGCCCCTGGATGTTGGTTCTGGACACAGATGATGCGAGGTTTGCTCCACTCCTGCTTACTCATACTGTTACATAAGTGTTCACAGCTGAAAAATACAATGACTGTATTTGATGCTTTTTTTTTTGTTGTTGTTGTTTTAAAAAAACATAGCAACCCTCGCTGTTCTCCCTGGCTTGAATCAGATACCACAGTAGCTGTCAGTCTGGTCATCCTATACACAAAGCTAACTGCTACCTTGCAAGACAAATTCAAAGGTAAAAGGATTTCATGGTGATCTGATGGTGTACCAAATGTATCAAATGAATAAGTGATCTATCTATCTATCTATCTATCTATCTATCTATCTATCTATCTATCTATCTATCTATCTATCTATCTATCTATCTATCGATCTATCGATCTATCAAACCAATGACTTGCTTTATTTTTGATCAGCTCGCCTGTTGCCTGGACAAAAAGGTGCCTTGTGGCTTCATCTCATGCACTACTGCAAAAGCTGCACCTCTCCAAAAATGCCAGAATATCTTCTTTATAATTATCACACCGAGTATAGCCAGCTGCCCTGGAAAGATCTTTATCCAGACCAGGCCCTCATGAACCATTTTTTCAATGTAAGAGGCTTCCACACACTGCACAGGGTTTAAAAGTATCATGGACTCGGGCACAAATGTCTATTTAAACATAGAAAATAATCTACTGCTACTCTAAGCCTCATTATTTTCTGCTCCAGGTGGAAAGAGGAAGCCCGAAGAGCTGTTTCCTGTTCATGGGTGAAGTTCTGTGTAAAGTGAACTGGATCAGTGTGTTAAGTGATGCCCTGAGCCCACAGCCTAGAGCCAATGCACACACGATGGTGGTTTATCTTCTTTACTTGATGGTCTTCTTAGCCAAAGAGGACCATCTTGTTAGCAAACCTGTGAGTGTTCACATTTATGAAATATTTTTTAGTCACATTCTGCAAAATCATCTCCTTTAATATACTTCTGAACATACGTCTATACTTCTAAATGTGTGTAGACATTAATATTATAGCTTCAAAGATATCACTAAATCCATATTCATACTGTTATCCATGTTTCCCCAGACCTCTAATGTCAATATCTGTTACAATATCTTCCAGATGACCCGTTTTTCCGATTTACTTTCTTACAAATCTGTATTTTGCATCACACAGACACACAATGATTTCATTATAGTCGGTCAATTTTAATCATACTGTAGCATATGAGAATAAAGCCAGGCTTTATACCAGAGGTAGCTTTCATTACGTCGGCTGATTTAATCAGCCTGCAGGAAATTTTAAGACTTCTACAGCAGCTGTCATTCCGATTACATAAAGAGTGTGGATTTTAATGCTGGTTAGGGAGTGCAGCGATGACAATGTGTTGAAAATGTGTTAGAACCACTTTCATTATGAATTTGCCTGAAGTCCCATTCATCATATAGAGTTGTTCTTTTGTCACTTTTACTATCCACAGCTTTGGCAATTTGTTTATTATGTATTATAATGATACGCTATAATAATAATAATCCATTACAGAGGTATTTAGGAAAACACAGTTTTCAGTTAATGATCCTCAACTTGGCACGTCCACCTGTATTCTAGTTTTTCAACTGCAAAAAAGCTAAAACAAGAGATTTCATTGAAATCTTGCTTAGTTAACTTTTATTTTTCCAGCTGACAAATCTATGCAGGGACACTATGCTCCATTTAAGCACACACTATGCTCCATTTAATGTTCTCCACAGGATTCCCCTCTTTTAAGTCTCCTTGGCCAGTCAGCATCTCTACCCTGGTATCTAGTAGACATCTCCTCCTACCAAAATGTCACAGGCTACGTGAGAACACACTACCAAGCTTCCCTTGTTCTCAGCCAAGAGACATCTTCACAATTTGTAGTCAAACTCCTTAAGATGGCTGCTGGCTTTGGCTCCACCTTAGATGGATTGCATCACAAGGTTAGCCTTATTTATTATAAGTTATACAATCTCGTACGTTTTTTTTCCCCACATTCTTATGATCTACACTGTTTGCCTTATCCGTTAGGACATGACGTTAAAGTGCCAAGCATTCCTCCATCTGATGGTGGAGTTTCTGACTTCCTTGGACCAGAATGGTAACATCAATCTGGCTTCACTAGAAACAGAGATGGAGAAGCTTTTGGAGTGCATTGTTCTTTTCAACCCACCCGGTAATGTGCTTTGGCCTTTCTTTTTATTTTAACACGGGTTCAGGGGTTATCGAGTGTCCTAGTGCGGTATTACTCTGTATTAATTTTCATTAGACTTTCATAATACTTAATGTATCGGAAGTCTTGAGACCCCTTTTACAGCATCATTATTATTTTATTGCATATTGCAGAAACAGACCTTCAGCAGAGGCACATGGCTACGTGCAGTCTGTTTGCTGAGATGTTGACTCTGCTGAATGGCGCAAGCGTGTCAACAGCAGAGCAGCTTGGCACTAAACTTCATTCCTGGGTAGAGAAAAGGGCTCGAAGTCCCCTGGTGTTGCCTCTACTCACTGCTGCCTGCAGATGCCTGGCCTCTGTTCGCCATATGACTCGCACCACTGAGGCCTGCATATTGTCCTACTTCACTGATGGTAATTTTCTCTGAACAATAAAAACCAACACTCAAGCCTTTTAGGTGTTGAGACTAAATGACTTTAGTTCTACAACATTTATACGAAGTATCCTAATTAGTTTTTTTTTTTCTAATTTGCTCATTCCTGATCTCTCTCAGGTGGCTGTGTGGATCAGTACTCTGGCTGGGGCCCTATTCTGGTTTCTCTCCAGGTTCCTGAACTTACTGTGGAAGACTTTATCCAGGAGAGTCTGGCTCTTGGCAGCTACCTCACGCTGTACGTCTACATCCTTCAAAAGCTCAACATGGAGCAGACTCTGCTGAATGAGAAGAAGACTTTAATGCTGCTTACCTCCTGGATCAACCAAGTTTTTCCAAGGTAAATTTATGTTCTTTTTCATTAGATATACCGTACGTATACTGTGATTATACAGTGCAAGTATCTAAGCCTGTGTTAGTGAATATTCTATATATTTGTTTGTAGTATTGTATGCATTTGTGTTTGTGATGTAAAGAATCCTCGTTAGTTCCCATATAAAGCACAGTACATAAAGATATATATTCGATGTGGGTATAATTGTATATACATTATTACAGTGGTCCTGCAGACGAAGCCAAGGTGTTTCTCTGGTGGCACAAAGCCTTGCACCTGCTACAGGTTCAGGTGGATCAGGGGGACCCATGTGGACTAGACACTCTGGTACTCTCCGTGATATCCTTTCAGAACCACCTGGCCCAGCTGGGAGAGGAGCGGCTCAACTCGGGCATCCTGGGGGCCATTGGTCTCGGACGCAAGTCACCGCTCTCCAACAGGCAAGATACGTTTTACTACAATCGTGTAGCATAGCAGCATTTCTCCACACTAGTGGAATATAGGTGATGTTTTAAAGGGGTTGCTTTTGTAATCAGTTCCGCTTTCCATGCTCCTTTTATAAGACAAGTCATGTGATAGGATACAAGTAATTGTCCTTGCAAAATATTAAAGTAAAAAAAACTTACTTAAAAGTGATGAAGTTTAATAGGGAGTTTAGGAGTGAAGTGCTTTATATGACTGTTTTTTGTCCACTACAGATTTCGGGTTGTTGCTCGTAGCATGTCAGCGTTCCTCCTGGTGCAGGTGCCTTCAGAAAGCCAGTTACGCATCCATGCAGGAACAGAACTTCAGCTCTCCTCAAAAGCCCAACAGGTACGAGCTTCAGGTTAGGGTGATGGATAGTGCAAGAAGTACATTTTCATATACAGTGGAACCTCGGCATACGAATTTAATTGGCTCTGGGAGGAGAGTTCTTAAGGCGAAAATTTGTATTGTGAAACAAATATTCCCATAAGAAATAATGGAAATGCAGATAATCCGTTTCAGCCACCCAAAAATATTCCCAATACGAAGCGTATGTAAACTGTAGGGCTGCTTACAAAGAACTGACCCAAGCCAAGCATTCCATGTCAAAGGTCCTCACAGGAAGTCATGCCACCAAGCTTGGGCTAAAAACAGAACAGACCACCCACGTCACCAATCTGTGCTTTGTATGCCAATGCAAATTTTTCGCAAAATTTTAATTCTAAAGGCGAAAATTCGTAATGGAGGGCATCCGTATGCCGAGGTTCCACTGTATATTTTATACACTACTAGTAGTTTTATGCTTCTGTTTTCAGTTGACAATGTTCTTTTAAATCTATACATTGTGATATTTTAGACTTATGTTTACAGTATCTTCCAACGTGAACACAAACAAAGCAACGGGCTATTAACATTAACTAGTGAAATTTGAGATCATATTTTCAAGATTTTTGCATCCTCAGGCTGTGACATTGCTGGAGGCCATGTCGAGCAATAAGCAGTATTCGGAGCTGCAGCAGACCTTGAGCCAAGCCTGTCAGTTCATTAAGTACCCGGGTCACTGCCTGCGTGACAGCAACCGCCTTTTATCCCTGCTCATCAACTCGCTCTACCCAGATCTCCATTACCTGGACATCATGCGCTAGCAAGGCCTGAATCACAGACTTATCAACTACACCAGTCGTGTTAAAATGCCCCGAGCACAACAGACTGAAATTAACATCATTGTCTGGAACGAAGGTTTGGACGTTTTGTGGAACGCAGTGCCAAAGAGAAGCTTTGAAAGGTGTGAATTCGGTCCTATAAGGCGATCGGGCTGTGTGTAGTAATGTTTTGCGTTCCTCTTTCTCTGATGTACTTGAACGTGTCTCCAGATGAAATTTTCAGATCATTTTCCACATGGCGCATTCAGTGTCACCACAATCTTTTGTCATTTAAATCAGCCAACAATATCTCATGCCTTATCTGAATTATAATGGAGTGAACATGTCCTCCAGACCTTAAATACTTAACTACACATCATCAGAGTTTAGTATAGCCATTTTTCTGCAGTCAAACGGACAAGTTGTCCAAAGTTGTGATAGTAAACGTATAATTTTTATCATAAGTTACATTTGATAGTAGTGTGAATGGAATCATAGTGTGCGAATTTGCCTCCTTGTGTTTGAATCACTGTCTAATGCTGTTGGCCAAATAAATGCCAAACCTGGCTAGTGGCAATTCCAAAACTGGACTTAAAAATGGATCCGTGGATGAAACACAAATAAGAGATTTGAAAATGTGCTACAGATTCAACTCAAGTGAAATATATGTACAGTTGTTGATCTTTAGCTAACATTTTTCTAGGTTTCTATGCTTCATTTTATTAGGTATTTTGGTGAGGATTTCAGTGGTTCCATATAAGCATATATACATCTCATGCATAAATGAAGTGAAACAAGTTACCTCTTTTCGTGTTCAGATTTCATTGAGCTCTTATTACGAATGTTTCGCAACAGTTTGTAGTACACTATTTCTGTCGTGTAACAAACAGTATTTAACATTCAGGTCGATAGTATGAACATGACAGAGAGAAGACTATGAGGATATGAGGAAGCCAGAAATAACTTATCCTCCATTCCCTCGCTTGAACATACTTATTTTTGCCACATGATTAATTAAGTACGCACTTTAAAAACAGACTGACTTGGGAATCGTTGCTGAATGCAGATGCAAGTTCAAGCAAATGTCATGGAGGTTTTTAGGATTTTCAGTAGTATGTTTTAATATTGTTTTGTTTTAGTTTTTCAATTCTTGGATAGATTTTATTTAAAACATTCAAAATTGGAATTTTGGAGATGCTTTATATTTATGAGCGAGAGAGAGAGAGAGAGAGACCGTGAAATTGAAGTGCTGGAGAAGGTCTTTTAGGTTTGTCGATTCACACAAAACCCAGAATACTGCAGAGCCCTTTAGAGGTCATGAAATGATATAGTACTCAATGTTATTGATCACAAGACATACTGTCAAGGTCCTGTTTATTTGACATCGTGGCCCACGTTTTGGATAATCTGATAAATGTGCCTATGGTCTTTCTTAGATAAACTTAAGTTACAGATTAAAGTTGAAGTAGATATAGTTCTACTTGAAGTCACAGTTACAGATAAAGATTTTTTTCAATTGAAGTGTATTTTGGGATAGAGATGTGTTCCAGAGATGTACTCGGAACAAGAAGAACACAATGTTTTCCACACTTCCACAGTAAACCTGCTGGAGGGCTGAGAGAGAGAGCTCCTGGACCAATTCAGAGGTCCTAAAGTATATAACCCTTGTGTGGGAAGCAGTCAGGATATTAAGTGTTGAAGAACTTTTAAACACTTAGCAAGAGAGAAATGCTGGGAGGAATCATTTATTGATGATACAAGACCAATTATCCTAACAATAATGCAATGAAGGAAATGGAAATGCCCCAGTGTGTCTCTTTGACACCTATCCATGCTATAGGGGTTTAATTGCCATCTCCACATGTTTACATGTTTTCCCTTTGCTTTGGGGGTTTTCTCCAGTTCCCTCACCCAGTCCACAGACACGCTGTAGGCTGACTGGCATGTCTTATTTGTCTGTCGTGTGAGTGTGTGTGTGACTGTGCCCTGTAATATTTGAATATATGTACATCTTAAAATGCATACTCTATTACATACAGTATATCGTATTTATATTTAATATACATTGGCATGTAGTAAATATATTAGGTACCAAAACATCATTTTCGTTTCAAAACATGATACACATATTGCACCGTATTTTGTGTTTAAAGACTCTACAGGACATGTACAATGGAGGGTTAATGATCCCTATCAGCTTACTAAGTGAAACTTTTTGTCGCCTCTCATGGGCTCTGTAGGACATTCAGATGTCACTGGGTACAAACTGTCACTGTTTGTGTCTTCTTTGTACTTCACCATGATTTTTGAAAATCACTTGAACAAATTGTAAATCACTAATGTAAAAGTGAATAGCCTCAGACCATGTCTCTCAGTGTCTATAATAAAATCATAAAGAACTTCTTTTTGTTTTTGATTATTTTGTTTTCCTCCCAACTGTTCACACCGATCAGCCATAACATTATGAGCACTGACAGGTGACGTGAATAACACAGATTGTCTCCTCATCATGGCACCTGTTAGTGGGTGGGATATATTAGGCAGCAAGTGAACATTTTGCCCTCAAAGTTGATGTGTTAGAAGCAGGAAAAATGGACAAGCGTAAGGATTTGAGCGAATTTGATAAGGGCCAGATTGTGATGGCGAGACGACTGGATCAGAGCATCTCCAAAACTGCAGCTCTTGTGGGGTGTAGTTTGATCCAACAGACGAGCTACTGTTGCTCTCATTGCTGAAGAAGTTAATGCTGGTTCTGATAGAAAGGTGTCCGAATACACAGTGCATGATGGGTCAGGGCTGTTTTGGCAACAAAAGGGGGACCAACACAGTATTAGGCAGGTGGTCATAATGCTATGCCTGGTCAGTGTAAATATAAAGTTAGCATAGATAATGTATCATAAAAAGTGTCTACAGTAGTACATTTGTATTGCATCTGCATTTGTATTAGGTTATGAAGAAGAAATGTATTTTTCATACAAGCTGGTGTGAATACAGATGGAATTCTGTAGCCAAATTATAGACAATGCTATGAAAAACCCGAGGTTGCCAGAATGCAGGTGGAAGAAAAAACAAGGGATGTATAGCGATGCCAGGTCTGCTGCTTTGCTGTGGTTGCTACGGTGATGTGAATGACTGCAGTCCAGCAAAAACTAGACTTGCCTGATCTTGTTGAATCACTATAGAGCTTGGATCCCTCGACATCCCAAAAAAAAATTCAATCTGCGCCTCACACCAGTAGTCTGATGACTTAATGCTGCTTCTTTCTTTTTACAGAAAACCTTTGATTATCTACAGACATGGTAACTTGATGTATAAGGTGTATGAGGCTGATAAGGGACACCTGATAACACACCTCAGAGACCACTTTAACAGATGCTCTAAAAACGCTGATTTACATTATTCCTAGACTCGGAAATACGAGTCTTTCACTTTGGGACGTTATGTGATGCAGCCTGCACCCCCTCCTTCTCTGTTGCTATGGTTATTTCATTTTTTACGAGCAGACAGCAGATGGGAGAGTGTGGATGAATGTCCAGGTTCTGTTCTTTTTCCACTGTCGCGTCTCTCTTCACTTGTGACTCAACCCCACGCGTGAAGTCGACAGCTCAGTCTCACACTCTTAATAACCTGCAATGTGCGAGACCCAAACATTTAAACACATTACGGTCGTCTACGGCTCACTATAAAAGCTCAGTGTTGCCTTGTGCTGGGAGATTTAACCTTAACTGTGTGAACATCCAATGCATGACAGCACTGAGAACAGAACACATTACAAAGCTTTGCCAAAAGGTTGTTTGTTCAGACCTGCATTTAGGTCAAAGGTTCCCAGTTCTGGTCCTTGTGTAACCTCTGTCCTGCACCTTTTAGGGTTTTCTGTGCTCTAATGCACCTTTTTCAACCCAGGAAGGAGTAGAGAAGTAGTTGAATCAGGTGTACTGGGAGTAGATGAAAAAAAACAATATGGGTATGACATGGGGTACTCCAGGACCAGGGGTCTTGCTTTTGAAGCTGATGCTACTCTGCTCTTAAGACCTCCTTCAAATACTTACAAAAGTGCTGTAGAACTAGGAACTAAGACATAAAACAGAAATACTAAACAGTAAACAGCTGGCAGCACGGTGGTTTAGTGGTTAGCACATTCGCCTCACACCTCCAGCGTCCTGGGTTTGAGTCTCACTGTGTGTGTGGACTTTGCATGTTCTCCCTGTGCTTGGTGGGGTTCTTCTGGGTGCTCCGATTTCCTTCCACAGTCCAAAGACATGCTTGCTTCTAGGCTGATTGGAGTCTCTAAATTGCCCGTAGTATGTGAATGAGTGTGTGTGTGCCCTGTGATGGGATGGCACTCCGTCAAGGGTGTATCCTGCCTTGATGCCTGAGATAGGAACAGGTTCCCTGTGACCCGAGGATAGATTGGATAAGCGGTACAGACAATGAAATGAAATGAAAGTAAGCAGCTTTGTTTTTGAGACTGGTAACCCTTTTAACATGGTAACATCTTTGCACTGAAAGCAAATGATACACACCAGTCTTATACTAGCTGGGAATTCATTTAAATTCCATGGAATATAAAGTCCAGATATATTACTGAATATATCTGTATCATTCAAACTAATACAGGTGCTTTTATAGTTAAAACAGTACTATCTAAAGATATCTGAAGCCCACACATAAAGATATATTGTTGTTTTAGTTGATCAGAGAGATCAACTACTGTTCTTGGGTATCTAATGTGATAGCAGCATTGTCTTTTGTACCAGAGTGTAGTAGTATCCAGGAGTTTGCTCTAAATCCCATTCATTGGATTCCCCTTCAGGCTTGAGGGAACGAGGTTTTCATTTGTATGCGCAAAGCAGTGCTGCTCTAACATCTCCTCAGCAACGGACCTGTGGAGGCAGCAGTAGATCTGAGATCTGTCCTTATTTGAACCCTGGAAATTCATGTTGCTCAGCATTGCAGTGCTAACACACTGCCATGGACATGAAGCATGACCTTCAATTAACACCATTCTAGCACGTATACAAAGTTGTTGTTTTTTTAAAGTACACCTAGCAAATGCACACACTTCATAGATATAGATAATGACTGCTGCTCTGCTGTTTCTATAAATAGTGCCTCAGCTCCCCTTTCCCAATATATCACTGGAAAGGAAACACCATACACTCGCTCTTGATCAGATATTATTTGTGAGAGGAACCACAGCATAGTATTTAATACCTCATTTGGGCTGAGAAACAACCATTTAATAAAAAAAGTCCCCAGATAGCAGCATTACTGTGGGCAGAGAGTGACTCTGATTAAGTGCTAGAGGACAATTACTGCAAAATGTCTGTGGAAAAATGTCTACTTTACACCTACACAGATGAAGTGTGTTTGGGTCACAGAGCTTGACGCACTTATAGCATTTTCAGATGTGGCCAAAATAAAAGTGCATAACGACAAAGAGGCTAGATTAATCATTAATTGTTATAATTATTAATAAAATCGCAATGATGTATTTCACCTTAATTATAACAACTTTTAAGTGTTAAATGTTACTCATCTTGGCCATAGTCATAGTTTAAGTATTAATATTCACTCACTACTATACTGGCAAAAGTTTTGAACACCCCTCCAGATCATTGAATTAAGTTGTTGTTTTTCAGGGGTTGGTCTCGGCCCCTTAGTTCCAGTGAAAGGAACTCGTAATGCTTCAGCATACCAAGACATTTTGGACAATTTCATGCTCCCAACTTTGTGGGAATAGTTTGGGGATGACCCCTTCCTGTTCCAACATGACTGCACACCAGTGCACAAAGCAAGGGCCATAAGGACAGATGAGCGAGTTTGGTGTGGAGGAACCTGACTGACCTGCACAGAGTCCTGACCTCAACCTGATCCTAGAACACCTTTGGGATGAATTAAGAGTGAAGACAGCGAGCCAGACCTTCTCGTCCAACATCAGTGCCTGACCTCACAAAATGCGCTTCTAGAGGAATGCAAAAATTCCCATAAACACACTCCTAAATCTTGTGGAAAGCCTTCCCAGAAGAGTTTGAAGCTGTTATAGCTGCAACAGGCGGGCCAACTCCATATTAAATATATGTGCATGTAAAGGCAGACGTCCCAGTTTTGGAATGGCTCAAAATCTTTGCTCTAATTCATCCCAAAGGTGGTCTATCAGGTTGAGGTCAGGACTTGGTGCAGGCCAGTCAAGTTCCTCCACACCAAACTCACTCAGCCATGTCTTTATGGACCTTGCTTTGTGCACTGGTGTGCAGTCATGTTGGAACAGGAAGGGGTCATCCCCAAACTGTTCCCACAAAATTTGAAAACTGAAATTGTCTAAAATGTCTTGATATGCGGAAGCATTAAGAGTTCCTTTCACTGGAACTAAGGGGCCAAGCCCAACCCCCGAAAAAGGGGTCCACATTACAAAGCTTTGCCGAAAGTAGTTAAACAATTCTATTTGAAGCCCCCTTATTTTTTCATTTTCAAATTCAAAGAAAAAGTAACTTCTTCATTTATTGAAATAATGTAATATATTGGCCACAAATATATAACAGATTAAGGACCTTGGGCACACCACATATTAATGATTTGCAGTTATACTGTGTAGGAGTCTTTAATTTATAGTCTTAACAGCCTATATTGCGTACTTACTAAGCTGACTCGTCATAAATCTTTAAATCAGTAAAGCATTTTTTTTTACTGGATAGCATTTTATCAGCCAAAGATCTCTATAGTCTATAGATGTAACAGATAATATATAAATAATGCTAATGTGCTGTACTGGTGCAGTGTAATCTTTATTACACCACTAATAAAAGACATATATATAAAAGATATATAGAGGGCAGCAATTCTGGATCCTGGAGCACTAGAGTCCAATACACTTTAGTGGTTTCCCTCTTTAAAAGACACCCACTGAATTTACAGGTTAAGTACTGGGCTTACTCACTGAACCGTGCCAGACTCTTTGGGAAGTGAGCTGCCTGCAGGTTTGTGATAGATCTGTCCTAATGTTTGCTGACAGTGAAGGTTACCAGACCTTCGGTTTTTGTCTGTTGTGAAAACTATTGAGTAGTGATGTATCTACATTGTTTAATTTCACTACAAGCTCCTGACAGCAGACATATGGAAGCATTTGGCAAAGTCCCTCATTCTCAGCAGGTGATGTTGTGGAGGTAAAGAAGGTTGCTGAGTCATTTCCTTGTTTAAATAGAAGCGAAGTACCTTGTAAATGACTGTCACGTATTTAGGTGTGCTCAAACTTTCCGTTGCACTTTACCGGCTTGCTTCATCAACATGTCAGAGGCTTATGTCTTCTAGGAACTTTCATCCAGTAGAATTAGACTATGATCAAATGGAATCAAAATAGCAATGTGATTGGACCATCCAGCACATGGCTTAATGATTTTAATAGGTTTTCATTCTTAAAATAATACTTTTAAAGCTGATTCTGTTGTTTTCCATCAAGCCTATTTTTATTATGCACATTGTAATGTATCATAATGTAATGTAATGGCAAAATCTTCGAAGAGGATAGATATTCAGTCAAGTGGAAGTTGGCAGCTTGGATATTTACAACAGGGAAGAGCCAGAATTTAAAGTTAGCACAGCCGCCTAGTGTCATTATTCATTTAGAAAATGTAGTAATGAATTACGACGACAGAGCTGCACCTGCTATGTCTCTTTTTTGTGTGTGTGTGCTGTGACTACAGCTGAACTGCAAGTCTCACTTGTTTTCTATTAAAATTCTAAGTTGGTACAGAGAGAAAATCAGTTTTTAGTATTTTTCATGTTGCTCATTTGGTGTCGGCTACGTAGCTCATCATCCATAGTCTCTCACTCTTGCACACACACATGCTCTTAGGTCACTGTGTTAGACGCGGGGGATGAGAGGAAGAGGAGAGATGGAGGAAACACTGACTATCATACGCCTACTATCCGTCCTAGAAAAATCCCATGGTGAATAAAATAAAAAAACATTTTTTTGGATAGTATCCCATCAAAGACCAGGCCAGAATATTCCTAAACATTTTATAGTGTTTATTTCATGAAGCTGGACCATTTAGTTTAGTTTTGCGAGCTTTAATTAGAGTTTAATTTATAGCCAGAGTTTTCTTCACTCATCCATTTGGTCCTTAATTGGACACACAATCACGTATCCTTGCAACTGTAATGAGAGTCATTAAACATGTATGTGCATATCACTGATATCTCTCCAGTACTTTTCTGGATCTGTTTCTTTTCGGTTTCTTTTTCTAATCGTGATCTGCTTCTTAAATTTGCTAGGAGGATTTTTTTTTGTTTGTTTGGGTTGTTTTTCCCCCCCATTCCTTCAACAGATTGTCTTGCACCTTCCACCTGTTTGTTGTTGTTCATGACAGGTTAAGATCATGAATTTCATCTTGAATTTTTGTATATTAAAACAGCTATAACGTACATTTTCCCTTGCTGAAATATGTTAAACCTGTACCTTAAACCTGTATATGAGAAGCTTCATTGACTACTATGAAGTTTGCAGTTTAATGTTATAAAGATACCGGGACTTGTCCCATGGACTAGGATTGCAAAATGAAAAACTGGGTCTGAAACAGAGAAACAGTCTAAGTGTGATTTTATGAAATACAAGCAAGTAGACTAAATAAAATCTCACCTCCTTATACGCAATGAGAGTTTGTTCTTTAAAACTTTCCTTGAATCTTACTCATAAGACTAAGCCTAAGGTGAGGTTTACAAAGGAACTAAAATTAAAATAGTTTATTTTCACTCATGTTCATCAAGATCTGGAGTACATCCGATTATTAACAGCTTTCTCAAGGGTAAAGAATGTTGTGTTCAAGCCTGTTAATCACCATTAGCCAACTCATTAGCCAATTGTTTTGCACTGTACAGTAAATATTAGCTATTTTACCAAAACGTGTCTTTATTACATGCTCACCAGTGGATTTCCGACTCTCCTACATTTATAACATGTAAGACTTTTATCCAAGTCTGGTCATTCATTGACTCTTATATTATGGAGTAGTGATTGCTGAGAAAGAAAGTCTCTTACTAGGTGAAAGATTTTCCTACTTGCAACTCTAAACAAATAGCACTTACACCCAGCCTGTTTTCATGATGAATCATACATTGCTCAAAGCTCATCTACCTTTCTATAAAGAGCTGTAGCATAATATATTCTTATAACACTGCATGATGTGGGCACAATAACACCTCATTTTAGTTCAAGCTCTCAGCCAGATAATGGGCTCTAAGGGCCGTGGCATTACGGAGAACAAACACGAGAGGACACCTTTGGTGGATTACATAACATCTAATCACAAAGGGTAGAAAAATGAGGACTGGGCAGTGTCAGTTTGGCCTAACAGCGAATGAGTGAGAGTGGAAATGCTATCCTCTTTCTTTTCTTTTTTTTGTATATTGTACCTATCCTTAAGGACTCTTTATTCACACTGTGGCATAATTCAGCCCTAGGCTTAATACATATGTACTGCCAGTCAGGTAGATGAGTCATTAAAAGTAGGATTTGCAGGATTTCAGTAGGTGGTACCCCATCAGAAAACTATTACAGCATATACTGTGCATAACTACTTTGACACACCACTCTCTCCCACTCCCTGCCTTTTTCCTTTAGTCTAGGCTGAGTCACAACGGTTGTTTGGTGCGACAGGATAAATGCTATTTTACTCGCAGCTGCACTGACAGCGGCACACTCACGCTGACGATGGTCATTATCCCTATAAGCATTAAGAAACAACTTGGGTTATTATTTTTTAAAGACATTTTTCACTATTTCAGGGGTTTAATAAATTACCCAGTGTAACAGACTAACTGAACAAATGTACATGCATGCAAATGATCGGGTGATGGGTTGACAGTAAAGGAACGATAGATTGTCATCTTTAATTGAAGTGTTTCTTCTCTGTAACACCTGGTGGTAAAAAGACTGACAAAGGAAAAAGTAGTAAATAATAAGAATAATAACAATAAAGCAAAGTTTGAAACAAGAATTAATAGACTTTTATGTCATTAAATGTACATGGAGCATCTAATATATAAAACAGAAACAATGAAAATAAAAATCAAAAGGTGAAATCTTTTCCAAAGTGATTACACTTGAGACAGGGTATAACTGAGCAGTTTAGGGTTAAGGACTTTGCTTAAGGATTTAACACTGGGGGTTTGGGGATGCTGGGGTTTGAACACAAGTTTTTCATAAAGTGCCAAAGCTTGATTTCTTGAGATTTGTTGATATGATGCTTGATGCATTTAAACACAAACAGTCTTAAATTCACACAGCGTATCAATAGTAAAGGAATATATGAAATTGCCAGTGACTTAAGAAACATAGAATTACTAGGTGAAAAGCTAATGCACAAATGCTCCTCTATTCAGTAGTAAACAATGCATGGATAAATGCGTGGACATTTGAGAGGCTTGAAAACTCACCACAGGGGTAATTCACAAGTCTTATCCTCTCTCATTACTAACGACAGCTTAGAGTTTTTGAACAGCTGCTATGACAATATACAGTACACCGGAGTGGGAATACCCGCTGTGCTAGTCCCGCTGCCTGGTCTGATGGCAATGCCAGATCCTGACGCACTTCTACTACTGTCTTTCTGCATTCTGTTTAATATATTCTGCCAGTTCAGACATTAAAACCACATCACATACAACATGAAATACATCTCTAACTAATGGACTATTCTAACTATTCCATTAATGAAGCAGAATTGTTATTGTAGATGAAAGCTCAATATTCCAGATTTGTTTATTAGTGACCAGATTAATGGTTCTCAAAGTGGGGTCAGTAAAGTATAGCCAAAGGGACTGTGTTTTCTTACAGTGGACACAAAAATCCCAACCCACACAAATATACACTAAAGCGTAAAGAATCTCTCAAGTAGTACTGATCAATTGAATATTTTTTAAATAAATAACTGATGTGTGAAATTCAGTCAAACGCTTAAATTGATGTGTAAAGACACTTGCTAAATGAGACACTGATCATTCTTCACTACTTCATCGTCATGTGGACTTACCCCAGATTCTGAAAGTTACTCAAATATTAATCAGTGGACACTCTATTGATTCGTATCATGTTGTATCATGTTGTATCATGTTGTACCATCAAATCATATTGTATCTTGTGGAAACCTGAGGTTTATACTCCTAATGTGTGCTGCCAATAGAAAGTTCTGGAAAAGGAAACTTTGTGGCTTATACACATTTAAATATTGAGCCTAATATATTAGTTAGAATAAGTTTAAGATGGAGCATTAGCATTTTATTTTACACTTAAAAGGGTCTTAAAAAAGTTTGAGTAGAAGTGATTCATATTCTCCCTCTCTCTCACTCACTCTCTCTCTTTCACTCACTCTTTCTCTCTTTCACTCACTCACTCGCTCTCTCTCTCTCTCTCTCTTTCACTCACCCACTCATTCTTTCTCTCTCTTTCACTCACTCTTTCTCTCTCTCTCTCTCTCTCTCTCTCTCTCTCTTTCACTCACTCTCTCTCTCTCTCTCTCTCTCTCTCACTCACTCTTTCTCTCTCTCTTTCACTCACTCACTCTTTCTCTCTCTCTTTCACTCACTCACTCTTTCTCTCTCTCTTTCACTCACTCACTCTCTCTCTCTTTCACTCACTCCCTCTCTCTCTCTCTCTCTCTCTCTCTCTCTGCAGACATCTCTGTAACGTGCAAGGTATAACCCGACCAAATTTGTCATTATTTCCTTTTCTCCACAGGATTTCCTTGCACTATTCAGTGGTTTGAACACCCAAGAAGCAGGAAACGTCTTTTTCAGTCTCCATTCAAGTCTACTCTCTGGAAAACCAGGACAGTCAATATTGCGCACCATAATAAAGACTTCTTAGTATTTTCATATGAGATGAGATGGAGATGAGATGAGATGGAGATGAGATGAGATGGAGATGAATGCTCCTCTTGTGA
The DNA here is from genome assembly GCF_019097595.1 of Hemibagrus wyckioides. Taxonomy (NCBI): domain Eukaryota; kingdom Metazoa; phylum Chordata; class Actinopteri; order Siluriformes; family Bagridae; genus Hemibagrus; species Hemibagrus wyckioides. Next base: position 7,170,869 of record NC_080731.1, read on the forward strand.
TCAGCACAAGGGAAATGTGATGCTGTACCGTGGAGGCGGCTCTCAGGGAATCACTGTAAGGCGCTGTGCCGGTGGGCGTGGCTAAGCCAATGGAGTTACATTTCAGACAAGCGGCAGCCGCCAGTCAGCAGAGCGATACTCGGACACGGTAAGGATAGCCACTGGGTATTTTTTGTTTTGTTTTGTTTTGTTTTGTTTTGTTTTGTTTAGGCTTTAACGCTATTAACATTATACAAATCACTGCTTTTGGATCAGTGTGGGTTTTGAAACAGACCTCTCAGAAATGTAGGGCTAAGCTTCGTGACTACAGCAGCGTCAGGGGATGTCGAGGGTAAGATTTAAGCTCGCGCAGGCGACTTCTTCTTTATTTACTTCGAATAGATCAGAAATAATGTGTATGTTTAGCATCATATGGTCACTCTGGTCAGCATGGAGTGCTTCCAGGCAGAATGTACACGTTATGTGTACTGAACATTTTGTTTCCCGGAAATTGCGGTTATTAATGTCAGAGAAATAGATGTCGTGGTGCTCACTGGAATATCTGATAATAGCGTTGCCACCGTATATATGGCAATCATTATGAATATCATATATTTCATATTTTATCAGATAAATTCAGGCCCCTGATGCTATTTCCAACCGTGCTTGTAATCAGTCATTAAAATCAAACGTTTGGTTTCCATCTTTCCCATTTTTTAAAAAAAAACAAAAAAATCGCTTATCACCCTGATCTATATGTGATTCTGCCCGTCTTTGTCTGTGCTGCCCCCTTTTAAGCTACAAGGACGAGGACACACGGCCAATTGTTTTCCAATTACCGAGGAATACCGGGAGAGCACGAGACTCTCGTGCCATGGTGACGTCAGCAGCTTTGATCCGTCACCGACCGATTTCCCTCTTCATCACCGTCGGTGTCGTTCGCCGCATGACATCACATCATACCGTAGCCTATATGAGGAGCTTAGAGTCAGATCTGGGAGACAAATCTAACTATATCGTGCCGGCATCTGCAGAGTTTTCACCCCGATGCTTTGCTTCAGATTCCCTTCCTGCTTTATATCACTCATTTTTATTACTTTTAACAATCCAGTGCTAGTTTCCGATTAGATTTAGACATGCGCAGATGACACAAAACTGATATCAAGGCTCAGAGTAGCAGATAATAGGCTATTTGGTGCTGTGGTAGTGACATCTTCAGAGTAACTGTAACAAGCTGACTCTTTTTTTTTGCATGCTTTTGTTGCCAAGTTATGCGAAACATAAAAGGCGTGATGACAGCAGGCTTTAAGACAGTTTGTGTCCGGAGTTGTGTAAGATGGGTGTCAGTCAGCGCCTCACACATGCAGCTTAAATGATGTCAGTGAATCTGTCAAGTCCAATCTAACACCGGCCCAGGATGTCAAGCTAATATCAGGCTTGATGCATTCCTAATTAGACTGACAGCTTAGAAACTCAGACACACTGCATGTCTGGCAAGACTATTTCAGCATCCTGGATTAATATTTAATATGGTTGTGCCCTGATTTTAAGAAACCTTTCCTGACAAATTCTCAGTTTTGACAAAATATTGATATGATACTCTTACCTGTGACGTTAAGTTGTCTAAGTTCTATAAAAATAATCCAAAAAAAGTCTTTATTTATTTGATGATGGTGGTGGGAATCCTGTGGTGCGTATTGCTTCATATATTGCTTTTTTGTTTATGTTTTGTTTATTAGTTGTTTGGTTTAACCATTCTTTCCCCATTTCCTCCTAACAGGAAAGGCTGGTTCCTGAAAGACATAATCACTCTAAGCCATGGGGAAGGATTACTACAAGATCCTGGGCATTCAGTCTGGTGCCAATGAGGAGGAGATCAAAAAGGCATACAGGAAGATGGCTCTCAAGTTCCATCCCGATAAAAACAAGGATCCTAATGCAGAAGAAAAATTCAAAGAAATAGCAGAGGCATATGAAGTCCTGAGTGACCCAAAGAAGAAGGCTATTTATGATCAGTATGGAGAGGACGGTAAGTGGCACAAGATTTGTCCAAAAGTTTATGTGGTTTTGAGCAGGATCCTGGGTTTTATTTAAGTCTAATCTTTTTTTTTTTGTAATATAATTTCAAAGCCTTATTGTAACATCTATCTATTTGTAAATTTTGAAGCTTGAAAGTTATGTCCCTGGGCATCACACAAAAATAGTGTCCTTAGCACAGAAAGGCTAGAGATCAATGGTATATGCATATATGTGTATGTCCTGTTGCCTACAATGGTGTGTCTTCCCCTGGTTGTGTACATACTAGGCCTCTTGCCAGAATGACTCATCTATTTTTAGAGAGCTATATATTCTTGTTTTTCAGACATGAGCTGTGAGTTTTGGATCTGTTGGAAATACAGTGATATTTGTTCTACTGGACCGTATATGGTATATGAAGCTGTATATTATATGAATAGAACATTACATGAAGCCGTACGAAGTGTCTGTTTTTTGCAAGTTTCCTAGGCATTTCTCAGGCACTGAGTATTTAGCATGAAGCTGCAGATAACTTCCCACAGTTTGATATTACATAGCTCTCCAGGGACCCAGCACTAGATTTGAGACTCTTCAGCTCTGCACATCATTGTAACTGATCAAGCACTATGTTGAATGCAACAACACCCTAAAATAAATACAATGTAATTGGATATGGATGCTTCAATGCTTTGTTGTCCTCTTCTTTTTCTGATTTGGCCTGAGGAGTCTATTCCAAGGTAACATCAAGGAGGACGCATATCTACTAACATATATTCTGTGTGGAGAAAGTCTCAATAGTTACAGGGGGTACAAGTTAGTGAGTATTGAGTGTGTAGACCTCACAGAAGTTATATTACTTATAATACTGACATGTAATGGCAGCTTAAGGATAAGAACAGATGTAAGGTAGGCTTTTGTCCGTGTACTGTACCCATCTATCCAAATGAGTGTTGTCTTTTCTCAGTATCCAAAATAGAAAGAGAGTGACACACACTCTTGGCAGGCTCCTTGCTGGATAAGTGTGAGCAGTTGCAACCAAAACAAATTTAGTTGCGGAGTTAACTGACATTTGCTAAATGGTGCTCTGAAATAGGGTGTCTACCAAATTATCATCTATACTACAGCTATAAAATGTGCATAGACCCAGCTTTACAGAGCACAACTGTGTCCGAAACCTAGAAACACATGGACAGATTTTTAAATCTATGTACACATAGATCTAGTGTGTTCTTACTGAGAATGGGGTGCATTATTAATACTCAAATGATGTAGAAAAATGAAGTGTGGAAAGATTGATGTTTTTATACTCACTGGTTACAGCTTGGCCTATGCAGCAGTAGGTCAGAAGCCTGCTGCAGTCTGAATGTTTCATAAGGACTAATTTTTCTCACCATGGCTCAGAATAAATTAAAGTGTTTTGCAGGACACAGAGATTTGCTGTATTAGTGAATAACACTGGACCAACGGTTGAACTATGAAATGTTACTGCCTCATTACCTATACATTCCCTTCAGGAAATGACAATTTATGTATTATTATCTATATAAATAAATAGTATAAATAAAATATGGGCAGGTGACATTAAGGTGTCAGTCTATGATGAGCCACAATGCTTCAATCTACATTCTACAAGTCTCTGGAAAGATGTTGGACGAATGAACATAATTCTTGCAAAAACAAGTTTTCTCTCAGCTGATGACTGTCTAACATATTGCTCAGAAGTCTCCCGATTGCGATCAGATGACTGTGAAGACCATAGCATATGATTTTTATACTAATCAAGCCATTCTGTAAGCCCTCATGCCCTGTGGAGTCATATTGGTAGAAAAGCATTAAAGTGTGCTTAAAAGGCATCTTGACTAGTTTGGGGAAAGACAGCTATTCATATTTTGTTTATCTCTCATCTCTCCTAAGATCACATAGAAGGTAAGCAAAGAGTTGTTAAGTAAAGAAGTGAGAAATTGTATTGGGGGTAAACAAATCTAAAGCCATTTTAATATTTCTAGAAACTGAGAGACTTATTTCCAACCATGTAAACATTGTTATATCTTCTCAGGATTTAAAAGTGGAGGAGCTGGCTCATCCACTGGACCAGGCACTACATATCATTACACCTTCCATGGTGACCCTCACGCCACATTCGCATCTTTCTTTGGTGGCTCTAACCCCTTTGATATTTTCTTTGGCTCTGGACGTCATTGGAACGCCAATAATGGTGGTGCAGACCATGATATGGACATTGATATGGATGGAGATGAGGACCCCTTCAGCTCCTTCAGCCACTTTGGCTTCAATGGTCTCAATGGGTTCCATCGTGGGGTAGGTCGAAGACCTCGTAACGAATCTTTGCACAGCAGCAGCAGCAACACCAGGAGGAAGGTACAGGATCCTCCTGTGGTACACGAGCTACGGGTATCGCTGGAGGAAATCTTCCATGGATGTACTAAACGCATGCGCATTACTCGCCGCCGCCTCAACCCAGATGGAAGAACGACGCGGACAGAAGACAAGATCCTTAATATCGTCATCAAGCGAGGCTGGAAAGAAGGGACCAAGATTACCTTCCCTAAGGAGGGCGACGAGACACCGGAGAACATTCCAGCTGATATTGTGTTCGTGCTCAAAGACAAGGGACACCCGCAGTTCAAGAGGGATGGCTCTAACATCATATACACAGCCAAAGTCAGTCTTAAGGAGGTGTGTACACTTTTTTTCATATGTATCAATGGTGAATTTTGATGCAGTTCCCTTAAGGTCTTGCATACTATATATTCAACAGAAAATGCTTTCATTTTACAATAATGAAACAAATGTGTTTCATTTTCAAAAGACATTTTCTGAGCCACATTTCAAATAATATTAGCACAGACCAAACAGATGAGAGTAACTGTGCATAATCAGTGTAGGAGTGAACGCCAGTCAAGGGATATTATAGGAGAAGAACATTAGGATGCTTTAAATAGAAGCTTGCTGGACATCATATCAACTTTTTCTGGCTCTGAGGAATTTCCAGCAGTAGTGGTCTGCCAAATGAGATCTAAATCATGCAAGACTATCTATTAAAATATGAGTTGATAGTGTCAAATGCTGTACGCAAGTAGGTCACTCTGACCAGTGTAACCAGCACTGATTCTGTACTACGATGGATGGAAATCTCATCATGTTGGTTATTCCTACCTAAAAAAATGTCCTTTGGACTTTCTCCAAAATTGTACATTTTAAAGGTATGTTGGAGAGGAGGACAAATTTGTCTGAAATCTGGTTTACAAGTTTTAGTAAAGGCTTCATAACTACTGATAACAGTAATCTATAATACTAGAAAATTTTCTTTAGTATTCAAGTAGTGGGCGTAGAACACAGTATTGTGCTACCAAACATGACTACAGTCATTAAAATGCTGGATTAGGACACGTCTTGTCTCAATTAACATGACATGTGGCACATGTTGTGTTTTAACTCTGCTTTCTAATTTTCTATTAAAATTGTAAAAAAAAAAAAAAACATCTTCTGCCGTTCTGACACAGCACCCTGGATGCTTTTGCTAGTTCCAAGTTAACTTTGTGTAAGATTTGTGTGAAACTGTGATATTTCACCAGATATTTATTTATAACATTTCTATATTATTTAACCATTACAGTCCTATTTAAGGTGGTAAGGATCTGCGAAAGAATCTGGTTTCTTTCCTTTAATATATTATATACCGGAGAAATTTGTCTGTAAAGCCATACACTGATCCTTTTGGTATTAGCTTAGTATTTAGCTAAAAGAATGTCCTTTTAGTTCACTGTATATCAAGTGTATTTTCAGAATATAGAACTTGGGTATATGGGCTGAAGATGTTACAGGTTGATGTATCCACTCTCCAAATGCACCATCTAATATTTACTTCAACTCTTTCCATTAAATAAGGATATGAATGTCTTCACAACGGCACTGATTTGGTGGGATTCCCACTCTAAATGTGAAAAGAAATATGTATTTAAAGTTTGAATGCAAACAGGAACAGGCTACAAAGCCTATAGTACTTGCTCAGTTTTTGACTTTTACCTTAAATGTCATGCAAAAAGCATTTCCAACATTCCTTTAGTCTCCTGTGCATTGAGACGCAATGAGCTTGGTTGTTTCATCAGTTGGCTTCTGTGAATTGTCGAGACCCAGACATAGATTAGACAGATTTACTGTGGTCTTATAACTGGCAACTGTCTCCCCATTTTTCTCCTCTTATAGGATGAAATGAAAGGCTTAGCTCACAACATGCCAGCTGTGTCCAGATTAACTACTGACCCTGTTAACCTCACTACATTTATATAGAGCGAGAAGACATCCTAGACACAGTTTTAGCCGGAGCATGTGAAATAGTTTTATTAGCAGGTTTCACAATCACCAATTAGTGAAGAACAAACTCGCTCCTACGAACAGATCAGAGCAGTTTGATTTCAGAAACAAGCACAGAAACTATTTCCGTCCTTGGAGTCTAGGAGGAAATGTGATGTTTGAGGGTTTGAAGGCTCCATGCTTTAGATTGGTGTTATATAGAGTCAGATTTTCTGCCTAGTCCGGACCCTTAGTAGGTTTATCCTCTGCCACTAAAGTGTGAGCACAGAAGAATGTCTTGTTGCAGTGTCATGCGACACAGTACACTGTCCTCACTCTGAAAAGGTCTAGCCAGCAAACTGAGCGGATATAATTGTCATGCGAGTGTGGGTCAGTCGTACATTGTGTATTTTCAGTAGCTGGTTTAATTGCAATATCGGGCTGCTTTGAAAGAAAGCCAGTGTAAGCCATCTGTAGAGAGCAGAAGGTAGCATGTAGATAGTTAAATATTCTTAGCTTGCTGAAGAGGTTCTGCTTGGAGACTTCGTTATATTTGTAAATAGAACCTGTGATATTGCTCGAAATGTAACTCAGGGAAGCCATCCTGTTTAATTGTTTAATTAATTAACCTACCTTCTTTCGGTCGGGTTTAAGTGTTTAACTAAAGCTCCAGATTCGTCAAATCTTGCTGAAGAAGTATAAGAAAATGAGTAATACCCTCTTGCTAAAGATAGGTGGTCCAACTCATCGCTCACACTTACAGCCTCTCACTTAATTATTTCAGAAAAGCTTTAATGGAATCTTGAGTCACCATCGAATGCATCAGAGTATTACCATAATCATTTGTAATGCTAAAAGAAGTGGGTGTTTTTCCCTCACCTGGCTGTCTGAAAGCATAGTCATTTCAGCAGTCTAGAAAACACAATTATGTCTCTGCTTCACTCATGACATGAGGTTGTGCCAGCAATTTCACGTTAATTTCAAGGAAATGTCTCCAGAGCCTGTGAACCTATAAGAACATAGCCCATTTTCTCAAAATAGATCCAGACTGCATTTAGTCTCTTGTCTTGAGCAACTGTCTGCTACTTCAGAGCCATGAAGGCGTGTTTTCATTTCGTGGATCCTCTAATCTGGGACAGTGTTTAATATCTTTCCGGAGGATGGCGTTAGATATGCTGCTGCTCCTCGTCGTACTCATTAGAGGTCCACATTGAAACTTGATGAGAAGTTAACACAGCTCTAATATCACAGAGGCAATAAATTGGCCTGCCATCTGTCTCACGGTGTCTCATGGACATGCCAACTTGCCCATAAATCTTTGTCAGCCTATTTATGATAATCACATTTGCAGATAAAGATAAAGAGATGAGTTTACCCCTCAGAGTCCCAGATAATTATTCAGCATATCATTCAGTAGCGACTGTGAATGATTTAGTAAACACAGTCAAACGAATTAAAAGGGTTTGGAGTTTAACCAGTCGATAGACCGTGTGGTTTCAGGGGTTAAAAATCATTCCGGAGGTTTGGTTTACTTTTAAGGAGCGTATTGAGTGTACTTTGTTTTGAGTAAACTTCAGAGCCTCCTTGGTAACTTGGCACGAATGACCATGTATCACCAAGATAAGTTTAGACTGAACGTGATCCTTACTGAACACATATAAAGACTCATATCATTAAAGATGTATTAGTCGTGATTAAACCGCATTTATGTTGATTTGTTTTAATGAGCTATCCCATCGAGTGGCCATTTATGTGAAAACGTAACTCCTCAGCCATTGTTCCACTTTAGGCCAGTCATGGAAATGCTAGGCATGCTGGCAAGGCCAAATGTTTGTGTGAGCCTCAGCCATGGCCTGTTTAACATAAATTCCCCTTTGCTGCTGCTCTGAAGGAAAGCGCTGATGTCATTGCTAGCACATCTCCTTATCTCTTGGGGCAGCTGCTCTGTAGTTCATTCAGGCTGTGCAGCTCCTCTATAATCTCAGATGAGTAATACTTAAAGAATGCCTATTCCTGAAAAGCTGAATTTAAGTTGCCGAAAGCTTCAGAAAGGTAATGGAGAGGTTTGGGGTTTGAGGAAATGTACTGGGATTTACCCCGTGGAAATACAAGAACAAGTATTAGTTGCCGGTTATTTTGTATATACCAAACAGAGATGAGTGGAAATGGCCGGTGCCCAATTCTAGAAGATTCCTTGTAGTCATGGAACGATTTGACCTCCCTGACAAACCTGCCAAGTATTTACAACCTCAACTGATTCTTCAGTTGCTCCATTAGGACTGCAAAATGAGAACAGCAGCTAAATTTAGCTTTACACCACTGACCCCCTCCCCTCCTCTACTATAGCATCCGGCACACTCACTCAGACACCAGACTGTCACTAATTCACATTTGCGCAAACCTCTATTGTTAGATGATTAAAAAAAATGAGGCATATAAAGCATAGTCGCTGATTTCTGGGCTTTTTTGCTGTTTCTAAGACTCAGAATGTGCTTTTCATGACCCTGCTTTCACAGACTTGGGGACAGTTTGTGAGGATATAAATGGTTGAGGACAGATGAGGACACAGCAGGATAATCGACAAAGCAAACAAAGTTTATGAAATCAGTTCATCAAATGAATAGACTGACAGCTGGTCGTGATATTATATGGGAGCCTAATATCTATCAGTAGCTTGAGAATAAAAATATTATGGGGGCTAAGAAATGCACAAGGGCTCACTGATGAGAGGGATTATTACACACACTTAAAGCCAGTTACACTAGTGTTTTATATCCATAATGCTCTATCGGGGTCATGCTGTGATTCTTCCAACTGGACAAAGTTGTAAATCTTTAATTCAAACCCGAAAAGCACCCGAGTACATTTATGGTTTGCATCATATGTCCTTTGATAAGGCTATTTTTAATTATTTCACCTCAAAATGCATTTTGTGGAAAATAAACATAAACAGTCCACATCTTACTAATGTGCCAGTGAAGCAGGCTGGAAAAATATTAGCTCAAGTGGAAATCAAGGTGAATTTTCCCTCGTGGTTGCACGAATCTTCAGTCTGGGCTAGAAAGAAATCAGCCCCACCCTCACGATCTGTGTATTTTTCTTATGATGATTGGTGGTGCTGTTGTGCAAAAGCGAAGTGCGCCATTTCTCTTGTAGAAGAAAACCTTATTACAAAACACAGACACTGCAGACTCCTTTAATAAATCCAGATTAAACGTCTCTCAAAGAAAGTAAATGATTATGTTTTTCCTTGTTATGTAACATTTGAATGAGTTTATTATTAGCCTTAGATTATGTAGAGGTCTGCCATTCAAGGCCATGTGAATGAGTTGGTAAGAATGAGAGCGTTCAGAATTCAGAAGTGTGACGGTACATATTAAAAAACATACATATTAATTACATCTGTAAGTCTAAATTGACCTGGGTTTAAAATTATTTGGACCATTTCTTCGCTAATATCATTTGTCTGACACAAAAATCTTTCCTTTTCCAGGCGCTGTGTGGTTGCACGGTCAACATTCCTACCCTGGACAACAAGGTCATTACGCTGCCCTGCAACGACATCATTAAACCAGGAATCATTAAGAGACTTCGGGGTGAGGGTTTGCCTTTACCCAAGAGTCCATCCCAGCGCGGGGACATGATAGTGGAATTCCAGGTGCGCTTTCCGGACAGGATACCCCCTCAGTCCAAAGAAATCATCAAACAGCACTTACCCCAGTCTTAAAGCCATTTTATTGGATTTGTCCTAATTTCTATTTTAAAGATAAACATTACCTTTCACAAACATTAAGAAACGATCCAGAGGAATGGGAAATGTGCAAAAAAGGACCGGAAGTCAACTTCATATTTTGTTACCCTTTTTATCATATTTTGCCCTTTTGAGAGCAGGTGGGAGAAAGACTTTCTGAAGACAAAAATAAATAAATAAATAAATAAAAAATGATTTTCTAAGCGGTTTGCTACCTTGAAGCCTATGGCTTTCATCCATCTTTTTTTTCATATTCTACTAAAATTTTTCACTCCATTATCTCGAGACAGAAGGAAAAGAATAAATTCCTACTGTATGTGTAAGGAAAGCTGTGGACGATGTATGTTAAGCCTGTTCTGGAGACAGTAATGCCGATTTGTTTTGCCTCGTCCCTTCTTCTTTAGTCTAGTTTAAAGTTCGAATACATTTTGGATAAAAGCAGAGTTATTTAGCATAACCCTTTTTGAGTTATGGGCTAGCTTTAGCACCAGCAAGTTAAATCGAAACCATTTGATACGTTTTTACTCTCCGAACCAACCCTAAGCAGTCTAAAGGTGCTTTGTTCGCTGTGACCAGATTATTAGGTGCTGTCACTCTTTGCAAGTCATTAATGGTGTGATCACAGAATCTTGAGTGCCTTAATATGGCTCCAACTTGCTAGATTTTCAGAGTCAGGTGATGTAATGAAAAGACCAGTGTTTTCACCTCAAACAAGGCCTATTATGGTACTGTATACGCCACCGAATAAGCAATTATTATGTCATTGCAAGCTTAGCCTGCTCTGGCAGTCCTGTTTAGAGCCCTGTTTGCTCATGTGCTGATTTCATGTACTGTGATTGGGAAATATTGATGTTCTGTTGATTGCGTTTACACTATTTACAAATGAATCCCCTTAACATTGTTTATACCAGACCATAAACTATGACCCATACCTGATTTTTTTTTTTTTTTTGTATAACACGATCATGTCATGGTAGGTTAAAGAAAGATTCGAAAGTGAGCATTGCGCTTAGTTGAGACGAACTCCATGAGGATTCATCGTAGCTGTATATAAAAGCTTCCCTGTAACTCACTCACGAGAGCACTTTCAGAAAACTGTGAAGTCAGGAGATGGTGTTTAAGGTTAAGGTAGGTTGATATCACACACTTTTTGTATACTGTTCAGTGCACAAGACTGTGGTTTAAAAAAAAAAACAAAACAAAAATGAGTATATGCACATGATGAAGTGAACATTTTTAAGTTTTAGTATGACTGCGGACACTTTACTATTTTAGATGTGCACACTTTATAGCTCCGTTTTTTCTCGTTACAACAAAGATTTCTATACATTTGTATCCCTCTAAAGGAATTTGTCGTATTGCCTTTTAGCAATATAGCCAAAATTTCTTTTGTTTTGTTTTCATACGGACAATCAAGCGTAAATCTCTCTCTCTGAAGACAGAATCAAAATTTATTCTCAAACAGCATGAAACATTTGTAATGTGGCCCAAAAAAATTGTTTTTGGGCCTGCCAAAGAACGCACAGTCACCACACAAGGCTCCTGGCATGACTTTACCTCTTCATGTCCGACACTAGGATTCTTGCTTGATGTATTTTATTTCAGGTCATTTTCACACCCAGGTTATTTATGTATTCTTTAATTATAACGATGTTGCATTGAACACTTGGCCGCTGTCTACTATCTACTGTAGTAACGTAAGCTTGCTAACTGGGATGATAAAAGGGCTTAGCAAGTGAGACCCAGTACGAGTGAAACGGTGTTTAGTGTACTGTGATTTTAAACAGTGTTGAGGCCTTTTGGATTGATGTTTTGGTTGAGCTGAAGCTTGTTCTCAATGTGCTGTTTTTTTATTTTTTAGTAGTAAGCCTAAATTATGTACCTTTTTTTGTTGTTAAGGGATATTGTTTTAAAAGGCAAGAAATAAACCACAAACCATGACTTTCTGGGCTTTTTTTTTTCCCCCTCCCTTGTTATATCCTATTTTACAGTACCCAAGTAATTCTTGAACATAATTAGCATTTAGACTTTCCAGCTGTGAAAACTTACAGCAAAATGTAGTGCTTTAATACAGTTATTATATGCAGTACTAATGAATAAAAGGTGCATACTTTCCAAGTACACCAGTGTACAAGGGTGAGTCAAATGAAAATCTTAAAAATGTGGCATGAATTTAAGAAGCATTACAGTACATTTGGGATTGTTCCCAGTAGGCACTTGTACTGTTACCTTAAACCTGATATACTTTTTTGTTCATTTGTAATAAACAACAACAACAACAAAAAGATGTAAGGTTTTCATTTGACTCATGATAACAGCAAAATATGAATAAGTAATAACGCTTGAAACTCATTTACTGAAAGGTAAATTAAAAAAAGAGATTGATTATATTGGTAAAATATTTATTATTATTATTGTTGTTAATAATAATAATAATAATAATAATAATAATAATAATAATAATAATAATAATAATATTAACAACAACAATAAAAACAATAATATAATACTATTATTATATTATTGTTAATAATAATAATAATAATAATAACAACAACAATAAAACTAATAATATTATTGTTATTATTATTATTATTATTATTATTATTATTATTATTATATTCAGATCTAGAAATCTGGAGCACTGCATTTTAAACACACTTACATTTTGACCATCAGTTTTTCCACATCTACTTCTACTTCCAGCAAAGGAAATATTTATTATTTTCATTATTTAAATAGTAGAAAATCTCTTTCTAAGAACAACATCCGTAGCTCATGCATTTCTGCTTCAACCCTCCTAACCACCAGGGGCAGTGAGAATACCCAGGATACCTTCTTGCTGAAACTTTCCAACAAATTTGCAAGTGTGACATGACAGTGTTTTGTGCAAACTCTCAGACAGCCAACTTTCACTTTCTTTTTTTCATCTCAGACACGTGTACAAGACGGGCGTATTCACACCCAAACACAGCAGCCTAAACAGCTCACCAGTTCCAAACGCCTACATCATGAGGCCCAGAGCGCAATCTGACTCGCATTCAAAAGCAAATTAACTAATAAAGACACGGCTCGACTGGAATTGATGATTCAGGAGCAGAGATCTCACAACTCAGAGGTCAATAGCCTCCTGATAGTCCAATTACTCGTCATTCCCCCTGTTGCTTATCACATTAAGTGCAGTGGTGTTGCAGTTATAGAAACCCCTGCGTCCCTGTTGGAATTAGATTTAGAAAACATTCACCACATGATCTACAGCAGCAAATATCGAGCTTTTAGAAAGATGTAGAAGAATATAATATAATAAATGCACAAAAATATTGGCTGAAACCTACAGCGTCTCTCATTAAATCCAGTTAGATCTCAGTCAGTGCGGCAAGTGTGAGAAATTCACATAGCTCACACCGTTAAACATATTGGACTGACTGAGAAATCGTGTCTTAGCATTAATTAGCTCTTCCAAATCTGACACCATCATTAAAACATTCAATTTAAAAAAATAAATAAATAAAAAGTGAGTCTTTTGTTAAGAACAAAACAGGAATATTGTCTTATATTCCTAAAAGAAATTCCTTCTAACCTGATTTTCAGTGGCGTATAAAAGCAACTAGATCTTGATATAGTTTTAAAATATTCAAACATCTGGATACTCACGATTGGTTGATCACAGTCTCCAACCCATCACAGGGCACACACACACACACACACACACACACTCATGCAATCACACACACTATGGGCAATTTAGAGACTCCAATCAGCCTAGAAGCATGTCTTTGGACTGTGCGAGGAAACTGGAGAACCCAGAGGAAACCCACCAAGCACAGGGAGAACATGTAAACTCCACACACACAGTGAGCGGGCGCGAGAGTGAGACTCGAACCCAGGACGCTGGATTTGTGAGACTATGTGAAAAGCAAATTTCCTTAAGTTAAAAAACACATCAGGAACATCTTGTAAGGAAAATCTGAACTATGAACAATTTCCATAATCTTGACCGATATGGTAGAGGCAGAAACCCTTGGATGTGCCTCTAACAATGAGACCCCCAGCAATGTTCTTGGTATAGTCCAATTATTCAAGGTCATTCACTCTGTGGCTTTCAACACTCGGGAAAATTCATATTCTGCAGTGAAAGAGCAGAGCTGGAATCCACTGGTGAACAGAGAGCTTATTTAATCCTGGATGACAGGTTGCAGTATCAAGCCGTTATGCAGCTGAGGGCAAGGTGTTGTTATCTGAGATTTGGGACTGGAAGTTCGATTAATTATTTAACACGTCTGTCATAGAAGAGTTCCCATGTCAACTTGTAACTAAACCATATTTATTCTAGCTGAATGCGTAGATGCATATCGTCTCTTCTACTTGTACATAATCTAGATCAGTGGTGTCCAATCTTATCCGCAAAGGGCCGGTGTGGGTGCAGGTTTTCATTCCAACTCAGCAGGAGCTACACCTGATTCCACCAGTTTAATCAACTGATCTTGGCTTTCAGTAGACTCAGGTGTGGCTTCTGCTCGGATGGAATGAAAACCTGCACCCACACCGGCCCTTTGCAGATAAGATTGGACACCCCGATCTAGATTAAAGCATGATCAGAAAACAAAAATCTAGATTTGGTGATGGAGAAACATCATTTATGCAAGGTGTTCAAGTGCGTATAGCAACGTTTTCTTTGGTTGCATTCAACTGAATCCAGGACCTGGGAAGATCTTGGTCTGGGTGCACTTTGAATCTGATGATTTACTCTGCAATTTTTGCTGATTTTTATGCATTTTGTTATCATTCAATTTAAATTTACTCAAATGTTGTGTTTTAAGTTCACTACACTCAAATCAATCAAGTATTTTCCCCGAGCTAGTGCTTCTAGAGTTCAAAAATACTACATAGCACTTAAATAATAGAAATCGCAGCAGATTTTTGAGCAAGACAAAGTCGACAGTGGCAAAGAAAAAAAAGGCCCTGAGATGACCTGAGGAGGAAGAGACATTGAGAGGAAACAAAATGAAAAGGTTCTCGGGGTAAATATTTAGTCTACAACAAATGAAACAAACTATATGGACACATGACCATTACACCCATATAACCCAGTTCTTCACCAAACTGGTGCCAGAAAGTTTGAGGTACAGGAAATCTTTGTAGGTTGCATCATTAAGAATCTCCCTTCACTTGAACTTAAAGAACAGAAACAGCCTTTATTTGTCACATATACATTACTGCACAGTGAAATTCTTTCTTTGCATATCCCAGCCTTGGAGGTTGGGATCAGAGCACAGGGTCAGCCATACAGCACCCCAGGAGCAGAGAGAGTTAAGGGCCTTGCTTGCAACTTGGTGGTGCTGGGGCTTGAACCCCCTGATCTTCCGGTCAATGACCCAGAGCCTTAACCACTTGAGCCACGACCCCATACCCAGTTCAGCATGATGGTGCCCCGGTGCACAAAGCGAGCTCCATGAAGGGATGGTGTGTTAAGGTTGGAGTCTTTGGGATGGATTGAAATGCATTAATAAAGCATTCAAAATGTTATTAAAACACCAAAAGGGTTACTAATGCTATAAAAGAACATTCACAAACAGCACATATGATGGGTGCACATTGTTTTGGACAGAAAATGTATTTCAAGTGTACCTGTGATAGTTTCACTCACAACAGAATCAATAAAACAGAAAAAGGAACGAATATCCTGCTATTTTTCCTCGATATTTGTTTGAATTAAATTAAAAGAAATATACTCAGATTAGGGAATAATATGTGAAAGGCATAGGAAGTGAAATGAATAGGAAAGGCACAGTATGTAGTTATGAGAGTGAAGAATAGGAGTTATGAGAGTTTAAAGCATTAAACGATTCAAGATCTATGAAAATATCTTAATTAAAATATACAATATCTGTTCCTCAAGGAAACGCTGAATACACATACCAATAAACAATACTTGTTAATTAATATTTGTTAACACAGCAGGATATTTATAGACACAGGATGTTCTAAATATGATTGGATTGTTAATCTTTTACCTGACATATAAACTTAAACAGTGCTCTCGAATGTTCCAGCAGAGATTTTCCCCTGGTGTGGGATGGATGACTAAGACAGTGAGGTTTGCTTGACCACATAAGGCTAGTGGGCCTCTGGAAGCTGTTGTGTCACACCTCTCTTGTTGTATTAATGAGAATGACAGCGAGTCTGGGTGTTTGGATGGAGAGCTGTGTTTGCCTCTGCAACGTTATGTTCTAAATATGGCCCTGTGATCGAGAAGCAAACAGACGGAGACCACACAATAAAAATGCCTTTATATAATACATTATAAACATTTAGATTTGATCTTTTTCCAACAACTTAAATAGATCTGTTGTTGTCGTCTTTTTTTAATCCATGATAATGTCGTTTCACTTTTATTAACTTCCTCATGTTATTGACCTGATAGGTCTTATGACTCCAGAATTATTGGCACCCTTCATAAGGTTTATTGTATAAAATATGCAATCCAAGTTTTAAACTAATTATTTCTTTCATTATGAAATGAAAGGTTTGGTGAGGGTGATCCCATAAAAACATACTTTTTCTAATATCATAGTAGTTACTGCTTTAGAATGGAAAAAAAGGTGTTATAAAATACCCAAACCTATTTTTTTTTTAAACCTATATAAAACCTTAAATATAATATTTCAAGTATCATCCACCATATGTTAATTTGCTAAATATACATCAATCTGTGTTCATTTTAAATATATAATTATTATATTAAGATTAGTCGAACAGGCTGGGGCCTTTCTATGTGGAGTTTGCATGTTCTCTCTGGGTACTCCGGTTTCCTCCCACAGTCCAAAGACATGTACATTAGGTTGATTGGTAATTCTAAATTGCCCATAGGAGTGAGTGTGTGGTTGTTTGTCCATGTGTGGTCCTGCGATGGACTGGTGACCTGTCCAGGGTGTACCCCTGCCTTTCGCCCTATGTGTGCTGGGATAGGCTCCAGCAGACCCCCGTGACCCTAGGAGTCCTAGGAATAAGCGGGTATAGACAATGAATGAATGAATATTAAGATTACTTTTTTATTTAAAGGTAACTTCTTTTTAATTTTTAATAGTTGATTATTATTTAGAGGTAAATCTGACTATTTAAAGTTTACTTTGACTAGTTTACCCGATTTTTTAGGTACACCCTTTAATGGATACAGCATGTTATGTCAGATATAGTATGATACAGTACAGATAAATATGGATTTGTTAGGGGGTTTGTAGTGGCTAAAGTGTTGGACTACTGATCAGAAGGTCCCAGGTCCACCAAGCTGGGCCCTTAACCCTCAATTGCTCTTGTATAAAATGAGAAGTCACTCTGGCGACTGAAAAACGTAGGGGCGTCTGCCAAATGCCAGAAATGTAAATGTAAATTTGTGTGGTTTGTGTGCTAAGTAATCGTTCTGGCGCTCCTCTGCGCCCCCTGCTGGCGGGTTTCTTTCACATCAGGTACATTTTGTCATTCAATCTATGAGGAACATTGACCTTGTTCCTCTGTACACTCTGTACAGAGGACTGTATATTCCTTTAATACAGAGTGAGTGTACAAACTCAGTATAGTAGAAGTACATAGCAGACTGAATGTGAGGAGTAAAGCTTTGATTAGACACTACACTGTAGCACATGGTCATTCTAAGTGCTTTCTCATTTACATATCCTGATCAAACAAGTATTACAGAGTATTAAATGGAAAGGAAGTAGACAAGGGTCTATTACAAAGCGCCCTTTATCCATTGTAATGGAACGAGATACGATGAATTAAAGTGACGCAGGTAAAGCGATAAGCAAGTAATGAAACACAATATGACAAGATGTTATGGAAAAATAGGTGATCAGATGGTGTGATACCATCCTGATGCAAAAGCTTCACTTTTTGTCTGTATCAGAAGCCTTAGAGCGACAGTGTTAGGTGTCAGACACAGGAGGACCCCTTCCGAAACTAAAATCAAGATTTCCTCACAGAAAAATTCAACATTCACACATTTAATCAACAAAAACACATTCAGATCAGTATCTAGAAATGTTTAAATATGTTTATATGGAGCATGTCCATGTTGTTGCTATAGATATTATAGAATTAGATATTATATTATATTATAGAGTTCTACTGAAATATTATATTTTTAATCTTTCCTGGATGGATGGAGACTTTATGGTTTCCTTCCTTTCTACATAATGGCTATATTCTGGAGTCCTTTCAGTCTGACACTGCATTACTTTAGCATTTATTCGTGACATAAACCTATGGACGAATATCAATTTCTGAAAACTCAGCATTAGCAAGATTTTAAATCTATATTTTAAAGATTTTTTAATATATTATTAAATATAAACCCTTCTCTGTAGTGCAAAATGACCTTTGACATCTTCCATACAGCACACACAAAACAAAATTGCCCTTTTCACCATCACAGCCATATATATATATATATATATATGAGAGAGAGAGAGAGAGAGAACAGCAAACTCCATTTTACCTGCAGATCAATGATGTCCTGAGATTACAAAATCACAGTGTTCAGTGTTAATCCCCAAAATACTACTAACCTACACTGAGGAAAAACACAATATTTAACCCGCATGCCATCCCTGCAGCCTCAGTTCATTACGCCAAAACAAGAAGCACTTGTAAATAATTAACAGCAATCCTTCCCCATAATTGGAACAAGGTGGCTTGTTTTAGGTCCAGCTGCACATTGTACATTTCCAAGACATACCCCCCCCCCACCCCAATTTAGCCCTGTCCAATTCCTAATGACCACAAGTTTTATTTTAAGACCTGTACCGAATGAACTTTTACAGCACATTCATGGATTACATGTGATGTGATCCTGCTTTCTACCATTACAAATTCTCAGCCATCTAACTCTATTTCATTCTCCATTTAATTTACTCTTTCTGTTTGAAACAATCAAGTATAAAAATAAAACCCCTTTCTTTAATCGTGACCGAGTATATAGATGGGAGATTTAAAAAAAAAAAAAAAAAAAAAAAAGGTGGAAAAATATGATGGACCTTTGGATCAGTGAGTTATAATTCAGCCCTCAGGATTTTAGCATTTGTTTAATAACCACTTAAACAAATTAAATACAATTTATTAAATTGTGATAGAACACAATATACACATACTCTGTAGACATCCGACAGTTTGGGGCCATTTTGTGAACTTTATTATTATTATTATTTTTTTTTTTTTTACATTTTCAAACTTGTAATACATATGCTACATTCATAAAAAATGAAGTAATTAGCAATTACTTTCCCCCCCCATTTTGTAATCTTTCAACAGGCTAGCATTAAATCCTGTTGCTAAAGCTGCTTGTAGAGATTGTGAAGTGAAGAATGAATGAAGCCAGTCTACCAGGTGTATTTATTCATTTCAACAGGCCCCCACCAACAGTACATCAGGATCAAGGTTCTGCAATAATAATCCTTTCACAAACCAGAGCAAAATACAAGCAGCTACATGCTTTTTTTTCCAACAGGTAGAGGAGAGAAGAGGAGGAGGATATATATAAAAAAGGAAAAAAAAAACATCAAAGAAGCACAGAGTCCTAAAAATGTGGAATTTATCAGGGTTTCTTTTTTGTACATGGTGGCCTGTACTGAAGAGCTCAGCCATGTGGTCACATTTTTTTTTCTTTCTTCCAAATTATCCGTAAAGGTCATCGTCGTTGTCCTCGTTGAAGACGTTCCCTCCGCTGCCGCCTGCAGAACCTTGGCTTGGTCCACTTCCACCCTGATTACTGGAAGGGAATCTGAGAGAGAACAAAAAAGAGAGGGCTTCTAAATAACTAGAACAGTGCCGTATTAGTCAGACTGCAGCTGAACATCTCCCAATTGCTTGTTCTTCCACTGGTTACTCATGACACCATTTTTAAAAGAATTACTTCTTGCAAATGAACAGGAAAAAGCGTTTTACCTGAAGCTGCCGAAGCCTCTGCTCTGCTGCAGTGTCTGTGCAAACATCTCGTATTTGCGAATGTCGTTGTCACTGACGGAGCGACGGGCGAAACGCATGGCCTCCTCAAAGTGGTCCTTCCTGATCTCAGGCACTGGGTCGTCCTCCTCCACCTCCTGAGTATAAATGACAGCAGAAGAATGTGCATAACTGATAAAAGCCAAAGATGATCAATGAATTGAAATCACCTTTATAGGCGGGATAAAAAAATAAATAAAAATAAAATGTAACCCACCATGGCAGATGGGTTTGTCTGCCTCTCGCGTTCCCTCCTCATCTCGTTCTCGATAGACTCACGGATAGCCAGTTTACAGGCTCTCTGGCAAATTTCTGTCAAGTCAGCTCCAGAGAAGCCGTTTGTCATCTTGGCCAGGAAGTCCAGGTCTACGTCCTGTGGTCAGAAAATGCAAGGTTATTAAAAAATACATAAATAAATAAAATGCACTCTGACGATGTTTGGAAACGAATGCTCAGTTACTGCTACATTCAGGACATCTTTTAATCTTTTGTGTCACACATTATGAATAAAGCCCGAACAGTTGCTGCTGTTTTAATAACCTTGGCGATTGGAGACTTCCTGAGGTTAGCCTTGAGGATGGCCATGCGGGATTTCTCATCGGGCAGTGGGATGTAGATAAGCTGGTCCAAGCGGCCAGGCCTGAGGATGGCAGGATCGATAATATCTGGTCTGTTGGTGGCACCAATGATGAAGACGTTCTTCTTGCTGGACATGCCATCCATCTCGGTCAGGATCTGGTTAATGACACGGTCAGCTGCTCCACCGCCATCACCAACGCTTCCACCACGGGCTTTAGCAATGGAGTCCAGCTCATCAAAGAAGAGAACGCAGGGGGCAGCTTGACGAGCCTGGGGGAAAGAATTTCATAAAAGATCAATTTTACTACTGTTCTCTAAGGATAAAGTAATTTTATTTGAAATGGTTCAGAATAAAGAGTGCAACAGTAAAACACTTATGAGCTAGAATAACAGATTTGGTTAGGGTTAACTGCTTTAGAACACATTTACCCTCTTGATGCAAGTTTCTCACCTTATCAAAGATTTCACGAACATTAGCCTCAGATTCTCCAAACCACATGGTTAGCAGTTCAGGGCCTTTGATGGAAATGAAGTTGGCCTGGCACTCATTGGCAATGGCCTTGGCCAGGAGGGTTTTACCACAACCTGGCGGCCCATAGAACAACACACCCTTGGATGGAGTCATTCCAAACTTCAGGAATTTATCTGGATGTTCCACTGGGTACTGAAAGAAAAAAGAGGAACATTACATTCCCAGACAAAACAGACAAGGTTATGAGTCTTACAAGCTGCAAGCTAGAGGTAAACTGGCATACCTGCACCAGTTCCTGCAGTTCTCTCTTGACATCATCCAGTCCACCAATATCCTCCCAGGTGATGTTGGGCACCTCAACCACAGTCTCACGCAGGGCTGATGGGTTGCTCTGGCTCAGGGCCCACTGCAAATAAACAACAAAATCTTAAGTTAAGTATTATTCAAGTTAACCATTATTAGACAAATTTCTTGATCATAGACCAGACTACAATACACATTTGTAAAATTAATCTTCATACCCTGAAGTCATCCATGGTGACAGCCAAGGAGTTCATGACCTCTGCGTCAATTGTCTCGTCCTCCAAGTCAATGAGGTCCATCTTCTTGCGAATGGCCTGCAGTGCAGCCTCGGAGCACAGGGCAGCCAAATCAGCACCCACATGACCATGGGTCTCATTGGCAACCTGAAAATCGCACATCACTGATTAGCAGTGAAAGCACCAATTATCTATATAAAACACTGAAACAGATCTTACACAACTGGTGTGTTTAATAGGGTCCAACTGTTTATACCCAAATCCAATCAAAAATAAAACATACAATTACATGCTATGTACTAATAGTGACAATTACTGGGACAAGTGGAAAGATTGTAGTGCATGTTCTTTGATTGTGTACAGTGTTGCATATTTTAAAAAAGCAAAAATTAATCCATCCATCATGGTCAAAATGCTCTAATAGAAACTCAACAGATGGTACGAGGTTACAAAAATGGACAATATAAATTATTGCTTTGAACTGGGCTCAGTTTTCATCCGCCATAAAAATGCCATCAAGCTCTTGGCTTTAAGAAATTCCTTTAAATGGTACTTTTGTGCACCACAGTGACTAAAACATAAATGACTACCCAATATATTCACTCCCTCTGGACAAGACACAAACCTGCTCCAGGTCAACATCATCAGCCAGCTTCATGTTCTTAGTGTGGATCTGCAGGATTTCCAGTCTGCCGGTAGCATCAGGAATGCCAATGTCGACCTCTCTGTCAAAGCGTCCTGTAAGAGAGGGGAATAAAAAAATCATTGACACCCTGCAATAAAATGAAAGCGTTCCAAATTAACAAGGCTATAACAAGGAAATTCAATCCTTTAAAACAACAATTCACTTGAACTGCAGGGCTTGGCATTCAGTCAGAGAGGCGTGAACATAATACAATAAAGGGATGAGGGGAATTTCTTAAAGCGACTGGAAAAGGAAGTTCTGAGTCTACAAACAAAATGATAATCTTTTTACAGAAAATATCCAGCTCTTGAGATTTTAAAAATATCACCAAATTGCACCCAACATTTAACTTTGCTCTGATTCTGTAATATTGTACAATTTGTCAGTCTTGGTCCATGGTACGCAAGGTGATGGAAAATCTTCCAGCAAGCTCACCGAATCTCCTGAGAGCTGGATCAATGCTGTTGGGTCTGTTGGTAGCAGCCATGACGATGACGTGAGCCCGCTGCTTCAGTCCGTCCATCAGGGTGAGCAGCTGAGACACGATGCGCCTCTCTACTTCACCGTGAGTCTGAGGAGACGGAGACGGATCAGATTACTGCACCACAGATATGTCCGGTGCTCAATACAGGACCACAAAACCCAGCCCTTTATAGTGACTCAAAGCCAAAAGCCCACAAAACTAGCACATCAAACCATAAAATAGAAATCTAAAATGAATTAATTTGTTTATCTACACACTACTACTGAAAGTACCACGTGCAATACCATACCATGTGCAATATCATTGTGTTCTAGTTTCCTAGCATCTTTTTTCCACTTTGAATACATTTTTATATATAGATTTAATTTATATTTATTTTTCTTGTAATCTGAAGCAGTCTCTAGCAAAAGAACTTCCTTCAGGATTAATAAAGCTCTATATTCTCTCAGTGTTATTACTGAATGTTTATTTCATGAGCAGTGAAGGCAGTAATTAGTCCAACGTTACAGTTTCTCACCTTCTCTCTCTTGGGTGCAATAGCATCCAATTCATCAATGAAGATGATGGCAGGAGCGTTCTTCTCAGCTTCTTCGAAAGCTTTACGCAGATTGCTCTCAGACTCACCAGCCAGTTTGCTCATAATTTCAGGTCCTACGGAGGAGAGAACATAGGGATATTGCGATATCTACAGAAGAAATTCCTTAAAATTAGGACTTCAATGTTCATAATGTTGTACCGTTGATCAGGAAGAAGAATGCTCCAGTTTCGTTTGCGACAGCACGAGCGATCAGAGTTTTTCCAGTTCCAGGGGGTCCGTACAGAAGAATACCACGGGGAGGCTGAATTACAAAATACATCAGTTAATAAAAAAAAATCACTCAAATCCAAGATCGAATATATTTCTTAAAATACTCAATCCCTTACTTTCACACCAATGGCCTTGAAGAGTGCTGGGTGTCTGAGTGGTAGCTCCACCATTTCTTTGATTTGAGCCAGCTGCTTCCTCACACCTCCAATGTCATCATAGCCTACTTCATTCAGGGATTCTTCTTCATCCTGTCGACACAAATCATATTTATATTTAATTCAGCTCTTATGTGCTTTTAAAGATCATCAGAAATGCACATCATATTCCACCACAGCATTGAAAAACAACCTTACCATACATAACACGCAAAAACGCCCAAGAAAAGTACGTGTGTGAATTTGGCAACGATAAGGCCACAGAGATTTAAAAACCTGTGTCCAGATTTGGCTTATCATTTTCAGTTTCCTAGTACTGGTTAAATGTAGCAGTACAATAAAAATGACAAGACAGAGCTGGGTTCAGACCTTTGATCCATTGCCTACCGAGATATATGATCTGGTAGTAGGTGTGTAACCAGTTTCCTGTAAAAGCCCACACCCACAAAGCAGTTCCTACATTATAATATTAAAATCTCATTTGTGCTTAAGACAGATATTGGTTAGACATTCTGATTCAATGAGCCTGGACTACTGTGGTTAAAATACTGTTACTTTCAGTACCAGTAATGTGTTCAACACTGCTCTAAAAAAAAAATCCTTGTGTAATAATATCGTGTGAACATATTTCAACGTTTCCCAGATAAAAAAAAACAAAAAACAGATCTTCCTGCGCAGCATAATGAAATCAGGGATAATTTTTCATTTCCATTTAATGCAAAATGTTCAGATTTGAGACAGTCGAGTACCTGGGGTGCAGTCTAAAAACTATACAGCAGAATCAGCATTACACCAATCTTCAAGCATGAGAATGCCCACACAGAAGAAACTGATGTCACAGCAAATATATATATATATATATAGGTTTTGCGGCATTACACATTTTCCTACCCGTCTTTTTATTATTGGTAATATTTTTCAATACTTTTGTTCTTTCTTACTCATCACTTCTACTGAAAGTCAGAATAAGAATTCCCCACATCTCTCCTAAAAACCACAGGGGCTTTGATTCCAGAAGATCTAATGTTAGATTAAAAAATACTAGATATTAATATTAAAATTAGCTGGATCGGCACGTTTCCAAAATCATCAAGATGTTTTAATACAGTGTTTAATATAGATTCAGATCCTGAACTTGCACCACCCCTTACCTCACGCTTAATAGGCTCTCCTTCACAGTGAATGACAGTGTCTGGAGCCACTATACAGTAAGGGCTAGGGTCAGTCTCCACCACTTTAAACTCAACAGCACGCATGCCTCCTCTCACCAGGAAGATATCACCTATTGGCGGAAAAAACCCCACCAGAAAACATCCGATTGTCAGTGTTATGTTAAGAGAAGGCATAAACTCATTCAAATGTATTAAAAAAAAAACAAAAAACATAAAAACATCCATAACTAATGTTTACCTTTACGGATTGGCCGGTAAGCCTCGAGGAAGTAAGGCTTCAGGTACACCTCAAATAAGTTGCCAGTGATTCCCTCCACTGTGTCATCAATGGGCAGAACATGGATGCGCTTCCCATACTTCACATCTGGGCATGGCTGAATGCTAAAACAAACAAAAAAAAATTTAACAAAAGGTTATAAACCTAGAAAAAATTATTCACTAAAGGTTTCAAGTGTAGTATTACAAAACACTAAAACTTTCTGAAGAATCTTTATTAAGAGACAGCGGGGTTACCTGATGACATCTCCGAGACGAACCCTGAGGTTGTTGCGCACCACCCTGTTCATGCGCACTTTCTCATCAGAGCAGCTATCATCGGACAGTACGATGCAAACCGTCTCCCTCCTTTTCTTGCCTTTCAACAGGACGGTGTCCCCCCTGAAAAGCTGAAGCTCGTCCATCTTGGCCTGCAATTGTGAAACGTTGCATCAAAATCAGATTCTCGGTTAACACCTGGACATCCATCTCAGGTGATATGATCACAAGTGGAAAATTCTTACTGTTTACATTCTGTGCTTTCTCCAGTGACTGACTGATCAGATTTCATGACTAAGCATTCTGGTATTTTGTCTGTGAAGGTGGTTAGTAACGTAAGTAAATTTTAGACTAAATCATACTTTTAACAGTGGTCGAAACGGGTTTTTTACTTTATTAGTAAAGGCAGTTTTACCTCATTAAATTTAGACATGACATTTTTTTGTTCTATTGCTGAATCTCAAATGTTCTATCGCTCATAAAAATCAGCAAAACCATCATATAAATACCATAGTGAGAGAATTTTAGAGATTATTAATTAATATTATTGAGCTAAAAGCCATTAAGGATACTGGCTAAATATGTGGTGCTTAAAAAGAAATATTCCTGCAGATTACTGTGGGCAAAAAAACATTTGCACTACAGTTTATGTTTGAAAAAGTAGTAAAGACTCATTATGGTTCAAAATGGTTGAAATACTTAAGATTTTAATTCTATAGCGCACACTTTAATTCTAAAACAAAGCACTTAATATTTTGTGTGTGTTGTATCTTAACTAAGCTGCTGTAACAAGAATTTCCTATCAATCTATCTATGGTAGAAAAGTAGATAAAGGGATAGTGTCACTGTCATTTACTTGCCATTTTAATGAACAAAGACAATTTTATGGGAGAAAGACTATAGGTTGCATCTCAACATGCAGCGATATGATCCTTGTGCATCTCCAAGATACAAGCATTTGACACACATGCACTCTGCTTGTGATCAGATCATAATACCAGGTTTAATCATTTTGAAATTACGACCAAAACGGATTATACAATTGGTCAAGGGTATACCTGAGAGAGGGAGACCACACTGTTATCTTCATTGATGGACTCATCAACAATCAACCTGTTGGGTCTGTTCTTTTGTTTTAGAATGGCAGTAGAAAGGTCATCGTTTTTAGATCTGTTAGAGAAAGGGAACAGGATAAAATATTATTCACATACTAGCCAAAAAACAAGGATAAAAATAAACAAATTGAAGTAAATAAATAAATTTAAAAAAATAGTGGAACCTGGCAGGATCACCAGCATATTTCACTGAAAACGAAAATGAAAGACACGACTATTTATAAATATATAATTTAACCCTTACGCAGTTTCATTCGTCGTTTCACTAAAATGCACAAGCTTAGGTTCATTTCACACAAAAGCAGCTGCGTGAAATCCACATGTGGCACAAACAGGGCCGTTTCTTTATGTAGATCGTGATCGACTCTAGACGTTTCTACACGAGAACTCCGAATCGTTTCAGTGAATCAGATTCTTTTGCTCGGTTCACCGTTAAGAGCCGACTCCCAAACGGATCACTTCCCTTTTTTTGGCCTAAACCGGGATATTTACGGTTGTTGTTCTTTGCCTAATTATTGCTGCTCATCTTCAGTCTAACCCTAGGCTTGTAGTTCATTAATCACCACAAATCAATTAAAATAATTGTTAAAAAGCAAGACACTATAGGCGCGTGTTCACATATTGCAATATGATCCTCTTTGTTACTGTAAATGGATGGAGGTACGTCAAGCTGGCTCATTCACACAGCAGAAATCCTAACATCTCCAATGTTAAGGAAATTACTGATCAAATTACACCACAAGAATACACATCTGGAAACAAAAAAAACAGCTTATACGTGTAGGAGATCTCGTGTATTGATGTGTCGTTCGGGAGCGAGTCGACTCCTTTTTATAAAGCGGACGTTGGGAGTCGACTCCTTAGTGAACGAAACATGAGTAGTTTTTATAAAGAAGTCCCCTACACACCGGGCTGAATGGCGCAGCAAACCTGCTCGGCCTGTCATGTACAGCGGCTATTCACCGCAATAAATCAGTATTGGGATGGCGTATGAATAAACGTGTAACTTGTGTAAAAGGCATTAAACCGTGTTCTACCATACATTTTTAACTACACGCACACATTTCGTAACAGACCCAGAGGCTTCGAGGCCGCTCTGAACAAAACTGTCAACAGCTAGCCAGTGTTAGCATTAGCTACAGTGCTAACGAGCGCATGAATTTGTCATAAATAGCGTGATGTTATTACAGCAACATGAGCGTGCAAATCCTGCTTTAAATACGGACAATTACACTGAACAAGAACAACGAGACATTTTTAATCTACACGCTATATAAAGCAGTACACCTAGCCGATGTCCGCTGCCCGAATGACACAGCAAATGCTTCGTCTGGAGCCGAACATGAGCTACAGAGGCTAACAATAAAGCACAGTGAGATGGAGAAACACTGTGTTTCGTTTAAAAATAGTTAAAGCCTTTACGCCGTTTTAAGTGAAGGGGGTAATTTCGGTAATTTATCGCAATAATCTTGACGCTAAGGGTCGGCACTAGCTACTTGTTGGTAAGTTGTATGGAAAAATAATACAAACGAGTCGAGGCGAATGAGTGAACAAAAAAAACACAGTCTGTGTGACGTGAATATATTGATCAGAAATCATTAAAAATATAAATATGATATGTTGTTTGCCCATTCGGACACACGGCCAAACAATGACTCCTCGGGCTGACATAAACATGCTTAATGCCGGTAGGCCAAAGCCTTACTGAGAGAATGACTCAGTACGCTCTGCTAGCTAGGGAAAAAGAAGCTAATCAAGCTAGCGCATTAACAACGGGCCGTCGCTATGTTTACAGAGAAAATCAAACTCACAAGTTTTAAAAAATGTTATATATATATATATACAAATATAAAGCTTTATTCTAGGCCCTATTTTATGCAAATTAGCTAGCCGCTTTAATTGATCGGTTCTCGCCATCACCAGCTCCCCCTCGCTAGCTCCGGGTTAGCGGCTAAACTGCTGCGACGGTTGCTAACGAACTTGCTAAATAACAATTAAACTACGCACACAAATAACAACACGCTGATTTAGTCGTGTACTTACTCTACGCCCGAAGCCATCCTCCCTGTGAGACGCTATATAAATAATATGTAGAAAAAAACAGTAGGCTTTCTTATAGAGTCAACTCCAACCTTCCGGACAGCACTTTACCCCTGCACTGAATTTCTAAACGTCAGCTTAGCTTGCTAACATCATCTGCGGAAAACCGTTTGCCCGCCCACTGACTGACAGAACAGCCAATTAGAGACACGAGCGTAAGGGTCAAGTAAGAAGAAAAAAAAGAACCAGCCAATCAGCGCCGATTACAGCGCTGAGCCATCACTGGGTCAAGTTCAGAGTGAGTGAGTGGGGAT
This sequence comes from Hemibagrus wyckioides, assembly GCF_019097595.1. NCBI lineage: Eukaryota > Metazoa > Chordata > Actinopteri > Siluriformes > Bagridae > Hemibagrus > Hemibagrus wyckioides. The sequence goes on from NC_080731.1 coordinate 7,199,822, forward strand.
GAAGGTTTCAGGGTTCGGGGTTCAAACATCGCTGCTGAAACACCAAGGACCTAGCACGAAAATACACTATGTCGGCAAAAGTTTTGGGACACCCCTCCAAATCACTGAGGTGTTGCTTTTTCAGAGGCTGGGCTTGAGCCCTTAGTTCCAGTGAGAGAAACTCTTAATGCTTCAGCATACCAAGACATCATGCTCCCAGCTTTGTGGGAACAGTTTGGGGATGACCCCTTCCTCTTACAACATGACTGCACACCAGTGCACAAAGCAAGGTCCATAAAGACATGGATGAGAGAGTTTGGTGTGGAGGAAGCTGACTGACCTGCAGAGTCCTGACCCCAACCCGATAGAACACCTTTGGGATGAATTAGAGCGGAGACTGCGAGTCAGGCCAAAACTGGGACGTCTGCCTTTACATGCACATGAATGTAATATGGAGTTGGCCCACCCTTCGCAGCTATAACAGTTTCAACTCTTCTGGGAAGGCTTTCCACAAGGTTTAGGAGTGTGTTTATGGGAATTTTTTTTTTTTACCATTCCTCTAGTGCATTTGTGAGGTCAGGCACTGATGTTGGACGAGAAGGTCTGGATCGCAGTCTCCACTCTAATTCATCGCAAAGGTGTTCTATCGGGTGGAGGCCTCAATCAAACCAAACTCAATCATCCATGTCTTTATGGACCTTGCTTTGTGCACTGGTGCTCAGTCATGTTGGAACAGGAAGGGTTCGTCCCCAAACTGTTCCCACAAAGTTGGGAACATGAAATTGTCCAGAATGTCTTGCTGAAGTATGCTGAAGCATTAAACGTTCCTTTCACTGGAACGAAGGGCCCAAGCCCAACCCCTGAAAATCAACACCAGAATTCAATGGAGCAGCGTCCCAAAACTTTAAGCAATATGGTGTATATCTAAAATACAGCTTTACGGTTTAAGGGGCAGCAGATGAATTTTTTAAAGCTAATCTATTATCTCCAACTCACCATCAATAATGCAAATAAAATAACAAGCCTGCGCTTGTACTTTTGTCAAGTTGCCTCTTTTTATACATCTTTAACTTTTGATAGAAAGTACACTATATTGCCAAGAATGTGTGAGGACCTGACCACCACACCCATATTTGTTTCTTGTGCAAAAGTTTATAGCAAACAATTATATATATGATGTCTTTGTGTGCCATAGAATTACAATTTCCCATCAGTGAAAGAGGCTTAAATCTGTTCCAACATGACAATGCCCTATGTACAAATTTAGGTATATGAAGACATGGTTTGCCAAGGCTGAGGTGGAAAAAGATGAGTGTCCTATACAGCCCTGGTCTCAACCACACTGAACCCCAGGCCTCCTCCAAAAACAGTGCCTGACCTCACTAATACTCTTGTGCCCCCACATGCTTACAAATCTAGTGGAAATCCTTCCCAGACGGGTGAAGCTTATTATATCAGTAGAATCTGGAATAGGATGTTCATCAAGCACACATGGGTGTGATGGACATGTGTGCGCAGACTTTTGGCCCTGTAGTGTACGTTTATAACTCACTAGCAAGCGTTTCAGTTTTAATAATAATTACAGATAAATGTCATACGGCCTCCTGTACCAAACATAAACTGGCTACTGAAGTTACTTCATAATAAAGGTATGAAATATACATATAATACTTTATACATACACATAGTAAATAGTAACAATAATTACTAAACAGAGAATGAGGTTCAACTTTTTCCATTTTTGATACAATACTTAACAGGTGATAACCAAAACTAGAATTCTGTCATCAGTATAGACCCTTATGATGGGGTCTGTACATTCTCTGATGTAGTATGACCTTTATTCTAAAACCAACAGCCTGTATTGCAAAGTATTTACAATTTTGAAAATCATATATTCCCAAACCCAGGGCTTGTTCCTGAGCCCCCGAGTCAGTGTGTGGTGTTGCATATTATTTCCACCAACGCATAGGTTTCATTTATATTCTCCAGTTTCATGTTGTTTACCAAAAATATTTGCTGGGATGTAGCTCGGATGCATGTATTTGTGGTGTTCTGTGGATGACCAGGATCAATAATAATCAAGCATTACGAAAATGTTCAGAAGGTATAGAATAATGTAATGCAATGTTACTATGTTGTTACAAAACTATTCTGTACAAATTCGTCCATTTTCTTTTGCAGGCTGCTCAGGTCAAAAGATGTAGGATCCTCTTGCCATGTTTGCAGATACAAGGGCAGATCTCTGAAATACAGAGCAAAAAACTAGTAACGCATTGCCTAACATGAAAGTATCAACAAAAACCCAGTACTAAGTCAGTGTTTCATTATTTTGCACTTATGCACAATGTATACATGCACAAATTAGCTTACACTGGTGCTGACGATTGTGTGGAATTAAGTATTTGCGTCCACATGGCTGCTGCTTCCTGCTTGCGGTCCAGCCTCCACAACATCTCCACTAGCCACATTTCAGTGTTCCTGCATCCTGGTGAAATAATATTATCCTGGTGATAATGTTATTTAGAGGCTTTGCAGTAGTACAATGATTTTAGATAATAATAATATATATATATATATATCATATATAAATCAAAATTCCACACATTTATATTGGACAAAGGGGAACATTAAGCCACAAATATATAATGTAGTGAAATTTCTACTGAATTATTATGATGATAATGTTACATAACCTTCTCACAACAAAATGAAACTGAATGTAACATCAGTGGAATGACCGGTATTTCAGTGGAGGAAGAAGTATCTCACCTGGGGTGGCCTGAAGACTGAGTTGAAAGTCCCTTAAAGCTTCTTTCAACTGCCCCCTCTCTACAAAACACACAGCTCTAAAAGCAAGCACTTTTCCTTTTAGAGCTTCCAGGAACATCACTGTGTGATCAACAGCTCCTTCATCACTTCCTGGGTCTTTCACTGTAAGGAACATTTTTTTTTTTTATCATTAAGTGACTATTTTATTAGAAGAAATCTCGTTCATCAATCACCTTATAATGTACACCGTTCAGGCATAACATTATGACCACTGATGATCTCCTCATCATGGCACCTGTTAGTGGGTGGGATATATTAGGCAGCAAGTGAACATTTTGTCCTCAATGTTGATGTGTTAGAAGCAGGAAAAATGGGTAAGCGTAAGGATTTGAGCGAGGGCCAAATTGTGATGGCTAGACGACTAGATCAGAGCATCTCCAAAACTGCAGCTCTTGTGGGGTGTTCCCGGTCTGCGGTGGTCAGTATCTATCGAAAGTGGTCCAAAGAAGGAACAGTGTTGAACCGGACCAACACAATATTAGGAAGGTGGTCATAATGTTATGCCTGATCAGGGTATATTATAAACACACAATATACATTATAATAAACAAATGAGAATAGTGATTTAAATGGTTTATTTAGATCACTATTTACTGGGCACTCAGAAAAGTGAGCTCCATACTGTAAGAGAAGTTGATGAGCTTACTTACCTTTCTGTTTCATGGACACTTTCACCAATTGATTGATTGCTCTGTGAAGTGAATGCACAAAACACGTCATGAATAAGAGAAGCATGAAGCCATAAATGACACAATAACCTTTTCAAAATATGCTTCACCTAGTAAAATTGGTCAATGCCTCTTTAGTATCTTTGAGCTGTAAATGCGCCTGCCCTTGGAGGAAATAAGCAGCTCCAGACCAGAGCACACACTCCATCTTTTCGTCCAGAGCATCAGCTTCCAGCGTCAGAGGTACGAGTTCTCTGGAAACCGTCACGGACGGTGTGATCAACAATCTCTCTGGGATGAGGTCGACAGTTTTAGTGATGACCTCCTCACAAACGGCAAGGGCATCCCAAACTCGTTTGGCTTTCAACAGGGCAAATGCTGCTTCAAGGTAGACCACTGGAATTCTTGGAAATGACAAGCCATCGTCCGCCGGAATCTACATTGTATCAGATATACTGTATATAGAGCATAACATTCAGAAAAATCATAAATGACATCCCTAGAATAAAGAACTTACCTGATTCGAGTCTGACTGTAAAGAAGCCAAGAGGTCGAGATAATATTCAGCGCCTTCTGAAGTTCTGCTGAAAAATTAGAGAATCATTTATAAGAAGATTAAAGAAGGATTCCTTCCCATTCTCTGGTCTTAATGTTAGTGCACTGACCTGTCACTGAGCACACATCTGTGTCCCAGAGTATGTAATATGTGTAGAGGAGATGGAATTTGGCAGATGAAGCTGATCTGTTTACTACCAAGCAGCATATCAGAAGATATCAACGGCACTGTTGATGGATCGCTCTCAGCATGCAACATTACAGCCTGTAGACAGTATAAATAAATACACAAAGTTTTATCTTTATACTGAAGTCACGTGTATGGTTTATAGTAGTTCATCTGTAGTAAGATCACTTACAGAGTGCAGGAGATTCAAGGCCTCTATTTCGGCATTTGTGTTACCCAGCTGTCTGTATATTAATGAGCTCAGATAAAGGGCCCTGTGGCAATTAAAGTCCACTTCTAAGGTCTTTCTGTAACACTGAAGGGCACACTGGGGCTGTTCCTGAAAATACACAAACATTTCTACCCAGATGTTTCACAAACGTTAAGCAAATCTATGAAAAGTTGGCAATCAAAAACCTTCACAATGGATAAAAAAATCATTAAAGTTGTCTTGTCTAGTTGTCATGGTAACCAGGAAAGATTTCTGGTTAATATAACTCCTTAACCTGCTAACCAACCATCCTGGCTAAAATAAAATGTATCATAATTAACACATTTCTGATGTACTAACCCACTGGTGTAACCATAAACTAGAAATCATTCCTTTAGGAAAGACTGCAGACATTTTAAGAGATTATTCATAAAGAAATAACAGATGAGAGTGGAGATCTGGCAGTATAATAACGTCTTACCAGCTTGGCATAGCAAAAGCCTGTGAGCATGTGAACGTGAGCCAAGAGAGCTCTGGGTGAGGGCTGAGTGCTGGCTTCCTGCAAAGCCTCAAGAGCCTCCATATATTTCTCATCCTTCATCTTCTCCACTCCTAAGATATATACGTATATGTTATTATATACCCATATGAGCAGATTACAATTTCTTCTCAGATTTTCACAAGTGGCCACACAGAGTTCAGTCGACATACCATAAGAAATGAAAGTGCACACGTGCAAAAGCTCCTTGAGGTCTTCGGTTGCTAAAGCGACGAGCAGAGAGACGTCTTCTTCGATAGGGAAGGTGAGGCTTCGAGTTTCTGAAAGAAGATCCCCTGATTGTGTGCTCTGTTTCTGGATGAACAAGCAAGATGGTTAAAATATTGCAAACAACAAACCAAACAAACTCCAAACAATTAAACTAAATTAAATAAAGATCTGCGTCCAAGGTAAAGCTAATCATTATTCGGAAACATAGTCTAGTTTATAAATAATTAGACAGGGACATGATTTTATCCATCATATAAAGAGACGAAATGTAAAAGTAAACATCACATCATGTGTGAAATACAGTAGCAGGATATTTAAGGGTTATTGAATATAAATTTCAGGATGACAGTTTCCTGAAACACCCCACCATGTATTCCATTCATCAGTCATCATTTAGATCACGGGACAGATTTCCCCCTTAAGAACAGAAAAAACTGTCCATAGTTGACAACATAGCAGAGAAAATGATCAGGAAACGACCGAGAGAGCTAAAAATGATGAAAGCATTTTTTTAGATCTTCAGAAAGCCTTCCCAAAATCTCTTTTCCAATGATTTTAACAAGCTTTCCTCTGGGATGTGATTAAAGCTATAGGACCTATAGCTAATTAAAATATTTTGAGGAATGCTTTTATTCCACAAGCTGTTGCTTGGATGCAAATCTGATTTTTAAACAAATGGATTTATTCATAGAGAACAGCTCACTGCACCTAATAAGAGATTCAAGCTCCTTTAATTTTTATGTCTCATTTCCTGTTTTTCTGTTCCGTCTCATTTTGTGAAAAGTGTTTCCATGTGTGTTGGTGTATGTAAGTGTTTTTTCCAGTTGTTTTTTTTTGAGGGGGGGGGGGTTGTTGCTGTAAAGCCAACCACATTTCCCCCCCTAAATGGACAATAAACTTATCAGTACATTTGTAGGTTACTGAATAATCCTAGAGATTATACACCAGTCAGCCATAACATTATGACCATTGACAGGTGAAGTGAATAACGCTGATTATCCCCTCATCATGGCAACCAGTTAGTGGGATTGTCCTCAACGCTGATGTGTTAGAAGCAAGCAAAATGGGCAAGCGTAAGGATGGCTAGACGACTGGATCACAGCATCTCCAATACTGCAGCTCTTGTGGAGTGTTCCCGGTCTGCAGTGGTCAGTATCTATCAAAAGTGGTCCAAAGAAGGAACAGTGGTGAACCGGCGACAGGGTCATGGGTGGTCAAGTCTCAGTGATGTGAAGGCTGGCCCGTGTGATCCGATCCAACAGACGAGCTACTGTTGCTCAAATTGCTGAAGAAGTTAATGCTGGTTCTGATAAAAAGGTGTCAGAATACACAGTGCATGAGGGGTCAGGGCTGTTTTGGCAGCAAAAAGGGGGACCAACAAAATTTTAGGCAGGTGGTCATAATGTTATGCCTGGTCTGTGTATATGTTATATAACAAATGGATGTATATTGTAGTTTAAATGTTATAATGACTAACAGTTAACACTGTCCCTTAATTTGCAATGTGAATGGCCATGTCTTCTGTCTTGCCCTATTGCTGTAAGATCTTTTAATAATACATACTTTGTGATTAACTTCCAGAAACAAATGCAGGATTTCCTCGTAGCGCTGTTCTGAGAGCCAGACTGCCCACTGAATCAGCAGAAGTTTGTGGATCCACGGCTCATGAACCGTACCACTGAAAATCTTCAGCACTGCATGCCATAATAGAACCAAATCATAATCGGGGACCTGACGAGGCTTATGAACAGCCTCTAAAGCTAAAAACCACAGGAGAGAACACAAAAAATTATTCAGAAACATAATTCTATTCTGTACGTTACTTTCCAATGACAATAAATATGAGGTTATTACCTCTTATAAGGATATTGGTGATGTAATCCTTTGTCTCATTTGGTGTGCCACAACTCAGGGAAAATAGTAAACTGTTGTATGTAACGGCGATCTCAAGCTTAAGGTGTCCTGTTTGGGCCGGCACACCTGTTGAAGGAATGAAATAATATGTCGGGTTTTAAACATGCTTAGTATGTTGCTGTGCAGGAGTGTGGCCACATGGGTGGCAAAGGAGGACAGATGCTAACCTGGAAATAATGTTTGACAGCCTAATTGTGACTATACTTATGTGTGTAGTTTAATACTGCTTTGCTATTTAATAGAATTAATGAATCAACTCTATGTTAACTCTCAGTGCCGGTCCCAATCCTGGGATTAAATGGGAGGGTTGAGTCAGGAAGGGCATCCGGCATGAAACCTGTGCAAAATCAGAACAGTCGGACCAAATAAGCCGCTGTGGAGACCCCAAAACAGGGAACAGACGAAAGAACAACAACATAATTAATTAAATTGATTTATATCACTGTAGCGCTGCAGGTGTTTTGAGCAATTCCCTTGAATATTAAGAACTTACAATTATTGTCAATTTATTAACAGCTTACGGTCTTGACATGATCATTAAGTTAACACTGTATTAATGCACTGACCAGGAAACAAGTCAGACATTCTGCAAACACAATCGTCTCGGCTCTACCACCCCATGTAAACAAACAAACAAACACCCCTGGTGTCTATCTAACTAGTTAACCTGTTGGCAATTTTACTAAGAACACTACAGAATATAAAATAAAACTGGCACCTTGAACTTTCTGTTGCAGTTTCAGACACTCCGTATAACACTGTTTCCTGATGTCCTGAAGAGGCTGCTGGTGAGTTTCATATTCCTGTAATGAAACAACATTATAGAGCTCCTTATAAAAGTACTACTATACATATCAATCATCTGTCAACGGACAAATCCAAAATGTCTCCCTAGCAAACATGTATGTACTATATAGGGTAGGAAAAGCCATTGTTTCATGACCACTCTAGTGCGCTGATGTAGGGAGCAAGGAGCAATTTGGCATTCGCCCTAATGCAGTTAGCTGAAAGAGCTAATGATACCTTCCACTTTTTGACGATGTTGTTATTCTCTTCGGCCCATCTGTCAACCAGATTCGAAGGCATATCTTTGCAGAATTATCACGATTCAGCGGCAGACTTTTATATTAAAATCCGAGAGTAAATGCAATCATTTCAGCTCATGATTTGAACTTTCCCTCCACTCCTTATGTGGAGCTTCCCTGACTGAGCTCTACTACGCATGCGTTTACGACTGGCGCCGATCCGTCGCACGCGCATGCGCAAATTCGACACGCGGTTACCACAACACAGAATGCAGTGTTTACAAGATAGTGATATTAACGCCCTTTTTTTTTTTTGCTTCCATTAAAAAAAAAATACACTTACAAATAACGGATTAAAAAAAATGAATAGCTCTTGCTTAATTTGGATTATTACAAAACTGAACAATAACAAAGTAGGCCTTAAAATGTCCTTTATAAATAATAAAATAATACTAGTAGTTGCAAAATAATAACAATTATTGTTAAGAGAACAAAATAATCCGTAAAATAAATACATCAAATACACACATGTAAAAACAAAACACCCCTCATATAAATAAACAAGCAAAAATAAAAACATGCAGAGGATGAATTATTCAAGAGACAATTTCAATAATTTACTAACCTGTAAGGCTTTTTTCTAGCTCTGGTGCATGCCATGGATCCTGGAATATCTGCCCAAAGAGTAAAATTGATCAAAATTAAGCAAAATTGTTCTTGTGCATCTCTCCCCAACTAAAAAATGAAATAGAACTGATTTGCAATGATGTCTAATTATCAAATATTACAAATATTTACATCACACCTTTAATATGAAAATATTGGATCATGAATTCAGTTTTTAGAAAAATCATGATATTGTGGCATACACTGAAACAATGATTTTTAAACATAAGTGTTGCCAAAAGTTTTGGGACATCCTTCCAAATCATTAAATGTTGTTTTTCAGGGGTTGTGATTGGCCCATAGTTTCAGTAAAAGGAACTCTTAATGCTTCAGCATACCAAGACATTTTGGACAATTTTATGCTCCCAACTTTGTGGGAACAGTTTGGGGATGACCGCTTCCTGTTCCAACATGACCGCACACCAGTGCACAAACAAGGTCCATAAAGACATGGATGAGTGAGTCTGGTGTGGAGGAACTTGACTGTCCTGCACAGAGTCCTGACTCCAACCCGATAGAACACCTTTGGGATGAATTAGAGCGGAGACTGTGAGCTAGGTCTTCTCATCCAGCATCAGTGCCTGACCTCACAAATGCACTTCTAGAGGAATGGCCAAAAAATCCCATAAACACACTCCTAGACCTTGTAGAAAGTCTTCCCAAAAGAGTTGAAGCTGTTTTAGCTGCAAAGGACGGGACAACTTCATATTACATTCATGTGCATGTAAATGCAGACATCCCAGTTTTGGAATGGCTCATAGTCTTCACGCTAATTCATCCTAGAGGTGTTCTATTTGGTTGAGGTCAGGACTATGTGCAGGCCAGTCAAGTTCCTTTAACTGGAAATAAGGGGACAAGCTCAGCCCCTGAAAAACAACACCTGAATTCAAAGAATTGGAGTTGTGTCCCAAAACCTTTGGCAATATAGTGTGTCTAATAAAAGCCCAAATGACAATATAAAATCAACTAGACTAAACTAGGCTAATAACATAACACTAGAAATTATTTTATTAGAATTATGAGATTTTAAGGCCAGATAGAATATTGGGCAGGTAACATTGCTGCCTCACAGATCCAGGGTCTGTGGTTCAATCCTGATCTTGGGTTGCTGTCTATGTGTGGACTTTTGCATTTTCTCTCTGTGTCCATGTAATTGACTCTGTTCTCTGGTTTCCCAACAATGTGCCATTACATGAATTGGCTAAGAGCTACACTAAATTATTATGTGATTGCATTGTGCTTTGTGATGGACTGGAGTCCTTTTTAGGATTTATTTCCTGCCTCAACACCTTGTGTTCCAGATATCCACCATAAGCCTGACCAGGATAAAGAGGTTACTCAGTTGAATGAGTGAGAATACAAATCTAGGCTGGAGGTTATACTGGACTGCATTTTTGCTATTGAACTGGGTTTTCAGCCTATGCAATGGAACACCATAGCCTGTTTTCTTTTTTTTCTTTTTTAATTAAATATTATAAATAAACATAATATCACAGACAAAATATTGTTTATTTTTTTAAAATAAAATATATATTTAAATTAATTAATTAATTAATTAATCTATTTGCTCACACATGTAAGATTATGTACCAGTCATGAAAAAATAAATTATACCAAAGAATGCTTTGGTATACTTTGGAATGCTGCATATAATAATATACTCATGATAACTTTCATTAATATTACAATAACTTTCTAATAAACTTTTTAAAGGCTTTCTAATTCATTATAAAAGGGTTAATAATAATAATAATAATAATAATTTTATTATTGTTATTATTATTAACAACAACAACAACAATAATAATAATAATTATTATTATTATTATTATTATTTAATAACTTATTAATAACATCAAATATAGCACGAAAACCTAATATTAAGAAGGACTATTTTAAATAAATGAGTAGTGTCTTATTCCATTATTGGCTCCAAGTGACTTCTATTCTGTCCATATCCATTTGAGGGTGAAGATCATTTTGAGAGTGAAAAAAAGCCAAAAAAATATTGTGTTAAAATAACATACAGTGTCCTTATCCAATTTGGGCTCAAAGTGGAACTCACTTCATATGCTATTAATCTTCCTAGATGGATCATTTTGCGAAGGATGTCAATAATTGCGGAGCTGGGAAACACTTAAACACTGCGCCATCATCTTAGGTCCATATGACTCTCTCCACATGACCGAGTGTGTGTGTGTGCCGCAGCATAAACTCCCATCCGACGTCATTTTCTCCCTCTTTCCCCCCTCGAGTGCAGAAGCGGAGGACCGCAGATCCACAGCCTTGGCCGTCTCACACCGGACAGCCCTTCGCCAACATGGTACTGTCATTTTACTGCAGAGAATAGACTTTATCTAGAACTTAGAGAGAAATGCGTGCTGTTTAGCTGTGTCATGCTAATGATTCCTGGTGTCTGCTCTATTTATTATTTTATTTATTCCAGTGACGCAATAACAACCTGCTAGGTCGGTTTTTTTTTTAATATAAATATATATCTTATTTCGTTCGGGGCTGAATTTAATTGGCATCACACCCAGTCCTGTGACGCAGATATATTTCTGGAGAAACCTTGCTATAAATTGGTTTATTAATTTGGGTCATTAAATGTGGCGATTCATGGTAAATAAGGCCGCGACTGTTAACCAGGCTTAATGGCTCCTTTTGGATTGATTGCGCTGTTATTTTTGTGATATGGCCTTCTACCCACATTAAGCGGCATAACGTTACTTAGCGGCGTTATAAATAACACGTTCACGCCCACAGCTCACTGCGGCGCGCGCGTTCGAGTTTCATTGGCACAGAGCCCGTGAGGGATAGATGATGGGTAACACGCAAATCATTCTTTCTTTATGAACGACTCGTTTAAATGAATCGATTCGTAAACGTGGGGAACTGAATATTCTAGAACATTTGGGTATCAAAAGTAAAGGAACGGGGGGGGGGGGGGGGCAGCTGAGACTCAGATCAGTGCAGCAGACCCAGAATTTTTTATTTATTTATTTATTTATATTTCTCAATACTATGGATCATTAGTGCTGTAGATATTAGCCAAAGTCTTGACCCCCTTTTTGAAGATTACTATACTTTATGTCAGTTTTTTGAAGATTAATAATACATGATGTAAATTGGGAAACTCCAGAATACTCTAGAACAGCAGGAGCCCAGGGGAGATAATTGAAGCGTAGGGATCAGAGACACAGGAAGACGTTTTACACTGGGAGTACTGGAATTACAAGCAGCACCCACATGATGTGCACTGTTTATATTATTATTATCATTTTAGCAGCAGTCCTGTAATTTAGGGGTGCAGCACACCCACTTTCTATGGATCCATTTTTAGAAGATGAACAGAACCTGACAACGGGTCATTGTGATGAACTGGTGTTCCATTTAGGGTGTGATAAAGTGGTTACTGTGGATAAAATGACTAAAAATATTACTGAATTTAATGTCTGTAAAATGTAGGGACAAAAACAGGCAGGATAAAAACAGACATGAGATGAATAAGGTTGGAGGCAGTTATAATGAAGATATGCTAATTGATGTTTTATATATATATATATATGTACACATGCTGTCTTTCTCTCAGGTGAACTTCACAGTAGACCAGATCCGTGAGATCATGGACAAAAAGTCCAACATTAGGAACATGTCCGTGATCGCCCATGTGGACCATGGCAAATCCACTCTCACCGACTCTCTAGTGTGCAAGGCAGGCATCATTGCCTCTGCACGAGCTGGTGAGACCAGGTTCACGGACACGAGGAAGGATGAACAGGAGAGGTGCATCACCATCAAGTCAACGTAGGTGTTCATAGTGGCTTCAAAATGTAGCAGCATCCAGTCAGTTTACCATATCTCAATGGTATCTATTGACACTATTTAAAAAAGGACACTCACAATATGTACAAAATATCAAATATTTTTGCTTCTTCAGGAACTAATGAAGTATTGGCAACTGACAAATTGTTCACTAACAGCATACACGCAATATTTAACATCCAAGTCATGAAACGAAAGTAGCGCAAGCCTATACATTTTAAAAGCCATTGTGTATTATCTTCAATGCAGAGCTATCTCTCTGTACTACGAGCTCAGCGACAATGACTTGGCCTTCATCAAGCAGTGCAAGGACGGATCTGGTTTTCTCATAAACCTGATCGACTCTCCGGGTCACGTGGACTTCTCGTCCGAAGTGACGGCAGCTCTGAGAGTTACTGATGGGGCTCTCGTAGTAGTAGACTGTGTATCAGGTATGATGGTACTGGACTTCAGCAGGTCAAATTGAAAAGGGCATTCACAAATCTGACTCTGAAAATGTACCTACATCATCTGGCACACTGAATGCTTTTTATACTAGAAGAATGATTAACTGCAAGTGGAAATTGCTGGAATGTCAGTATTATTTAAGAATATGAGATTTTCTCTTAAAGGAAAATCAAAAAAAAACTCTCAAAAACTCTCCAGCCTTTATCCCACCAAATGTTGTTAAAAGATTGTGCTTGGTAGCTTCCATTTAACAAGCTTTCAATTGCGAAACAAGAAAACGATTAAAGCCATTACATATTGTTCTTCTGGGATGATATTTCTTCAGATTTTAACAGCAATTATGTGTATTCCTCAGGGGTGTGTGTGCAGACCGAGACTGTATTAAGGCAAGCTATTGCCGAACGCATCAAACCAGTCTTGATGATGAACAAGATGGACCGTGCCTTGTTGGAGCTGCAGCTGGATCCGGATGAGCTTTTCCAGACCTTCCAGCGCATCGTAGAGAATGTCAATGTCATCATCTCCACTTACGGCGAAGGAGAACATGGACCAATGGGCAACATTATGGTAACAATCTGGATTTAGACGTTCCATATCTCATCAGCTGTCATCAGTCCTTATTTGTCTTGTGGTGTCTTTTCCATGTTCTGTATTTGCATCTACTACTCTTTGTAAAGAATCCTTGAGATTTGGAATGCCACTATGTGAATGAGTCTTATTTATTCAAACTAATTTGTGCATACGCTTATTATCTTATGTTTTTTTGACTGATTCCAGGTGGACCCTGTTGTTGGTACAGTTGGATTCGGTTCAGGCCTTCATGGCTGGGCTTTTACCCTGAAGCAGTTTGCTGAGATGTATGTAGCTAAGTTTGCTGCCAAAGGCGAAAAGAAGAAAGGAGATGTCTCACCTGAAGAGCGCTGCAAAAAGGTGGAGGAAATGATGAAGAAGCTCTGGGGAGACAAGTAAGTGGAGCAAAAGTTTCTATTCTGTTCTGATCTTCTGAAAAAACTTTGTATAGTAGAAAGGATGAGATTATCCAAAAAGAACTCCACTGAATTGAGATATAATGTTAGAAGTGTAGTAAATGTGGAAAGGATTATTATGCCGTGTGAAATACGTTAAATATATTGTTTTTGATTCCTCAGGTATTTTGATCCTTCCTGTGGAAAATTCAGCAAAACAGCAACCAATGCAGACGGGAAAAAACTCCCACGCACTTTCTGCCAACTTGTGCTGGATCCAATTTTTAAGGTTAGCTTCAGGGGCTTTAACCTGATCAGTTCAACAAGATACATTAATAATAATAAAATACTGATTACCTCTAAAGACATCTGAAACTGGACACTGTGACGCTTTTGGCAAACGCAGCCAAGAAATGTTTTTACAGTCATGCAATGCGGACGCACTTTCCTGGCACCTGCCTTACTGCACAATATCTTGATGACTGGGTAGAAACTGTTCACTTTCTAATCTTTTTAAATGCTGTTTCAAAAGGTCTTTGATGCCATCATGAACTTTAAGAAGGAGGAGACCCAGAAATTGATTGAAAAACTGAACATCAAGCTTGATGCTGAAGATAAGGAGAAAGAAGGAAAACAACTGCTCAAGGTGAGGTCATTTATGATCACTTCTATAATGATTTGAATATTCTGCACATGTATAGGTATGTTTTCAGTGTGCTTATCTGCCATGTACAGGCTGTGATGCGCCGCTGGTTGCCAGCAGGTGATGCTTTGCTCCAAATGATTACCATTCATCTACCTTCACCGGTCACGGCTCAGAGATATCGCTGTGAGCTGCTGTATGAAGGCCCAGGAGATGATGAATCAGCCATGGGTAAGTAGGAATTCAAATATAAAGATAGAAACTCACGCTGATAATTGAAAAACAAAATTGGAGCAACTAATAACTGTTTTATTCTGTCATGAACTTCTTAGGTGTCAAGAACTGTGATCCTAAAGCTCCACTGATGATGTATGTCTCCAAAATGGTACCAACTAGCGACAAGGGCAGGTTCTATGCTTTTGGACGTGTTTTCTCTGGTGTTGTTGCCACAGGCCAGAAGGTGCGCATCATGGGGCCAAACTATACGCCAGGAAAGAAGGAGGACTTGTACTTGAAACCCATTCAGAGGTTTGTTTCCAGGTTATATATCAAATTATCCACCCAAAAAACCCCCAGACTTTTGGGTGCAATAGAAAAGTGTTTGGCCCATCATCGAGAGATGATCTGTGACCTGTAGTATAGGTTCTGAAAATGGCCATGCTTTCTGGGTGGGAGAAATTGCATGCTTTCTTTCCTTTCTCAGTCACAAAGCACTGTGGTATATGGAAGAGGGCAGATAGCATTTAGCTCTGAAGCTGTTACACTGGCCTGTGATGTAGTATTTCGAGAAAAAAAAAAAAGATTTGAAAGCACTCCCCAGTTGGCAGCCATGTGATATGGAGATCTGGTTGGTAGGAGGGAATTAGCAGGTACCTAGGAGAATTAGAAAATATCTCAAAAAACAGACTATAACGCATGATCTTTTTCACTGCAGAACCATCCTGATGATGGGCCGATATGTTGAGCCCATTGAAGACGTGCCATGCGGGAACATCGTCGGTCTGGTTGGCGTTGATCAGTTTTTAGTGAAGACTGGTACCATTACCACCTATGAGCATGCTCACAACATGCGAGTGATGAAGTTCAGCGTTAGTCCTGTAGTGAGAGTGGCTGTGGAGGCCAAGAATCCAGCTGACCTTCCAAAGCTGGTAGAGGGTCTTAAACGTCTGGCCAAGTCTGACCCTATGGTTCAGGTAAGTTTTGAGGGGTTGTAAAGTTGACTCCTGGTTAGACTGAGATCATAATTAGCTCTGGTCATTAGGTGGGGTGGAATGCAGTTTTTTCCCCAGTTGACCACAGTGGAACCATTTTTTAAAAACATTTAACTGTCCCATTAGCAGAGTTAAAAAACATGTGAGTCTCCAAGCTCCTAGAGAGGTAGATATTGTATAAAAGGCGAAAAATAGCTGTTAAAAACTAGCCAAATTCTTGACAGAAACTGTGGCAGTACTATAACTTACATTTCTTTATGTCCTCCAGTGTATCATTGAAGAATCTGGTGAGCACATTGTGGCCGGTGCAGGAGAACTTCATCTGGAAATCTGCCTAAAAGATCTTGAGGAAGATCATGCCTGTATCCCCCTGAAGGTAATGTGACAAAAATGCAAATAATTTACAAATAAACCGACATACAGTGTCATCTGAGTTAATGTTGTGCATTACTTACTACTCATATCCTAGGGGTGTATTACATCATGGCTTTACTTTTATACTACCTCCATATATTAATCCTAAGGTTCACTATTAGATTCATCTAGCACCAACATATTTTTATATCGGATAATGTTAATTGACTTTTGGGTGTCAATTATTCCTTCCAGAAATCAGATCCAGTGGTGTCATATCGTGAAACAGTAAGCGACGATTCTGACCAAGTATGCTTGTCCAAATCTCCTAACAAGCACAACCGTCTGTACATGAAGGCTCGTCCCTTCCCAGATGGCTTGGCTGAGGACGTTGATAAGGGAGACGTGACAGCTAGGCAAGAACTTAAACAGAGAGCTCGCTACCTGGCTGAAAAGTACGAGTGGGAGGTCACAGAGGCTCGTAAGATATGGTGCTTTGGTCCAGACGGTAGCGGACCCAACATTCTTGTGGACATAACGAAGGGGGTACAATATCTGAATGAGATCAAGGATAGTGTGGTGGCTGGCTTCCAGTGGGCAACTAAGGAGGCGAGTAAACCCTAGAAACAGAAACATCTACAGATGGTATGGAGATTGAGTCAAAGCACAGAAATGGTGCCAGTGCAATTTAGTACACTGTAGAGTCAGATAATACTTCATATATCAGTACAATATTTGGACAATGTGCAATTCCTTATATTTTTTAGGGGGCACTTTGCGAGGAGAACATGAGGGCAGTGCGATTTGACATCCATGATGTCACCCTACATGCTGATGCGATACACAGAGGAGGTGGCCAGATCATCCCTACAGCCCGTAGAGTCCTGTATG
Organism: Hemibagrus wyckioides; assembly: GCF_019097595.1. Classification (NCBI taxonomy): domain Eukaryota; kingdom Metazoa; phylum Chordata; class Actinopteri; order Siluriformes; family Bagridae; genus Hemibagrus; species Hemibagrus wyckioides. Next base: position 7,216,943 of record NC_080731.1, read on the forward strand.
CCTCAGTGCTGACCGCACAACCACGACTAATGGAGCCCATTTACCTGGTGGAGATTCAGGTAAATGAAACATTTTGTGTGATGATATTCAATAACGGCTGATACAAAGAATTATTATTTAACTATCACCAATAATTTTCACATAACATTCACTAATTGTTAAATGGGTATCATTTCTTTTTTGACAGCTGCTGATTATTTTGGTGTCAAGGGAAAACATAGCTTGACTATCAACGTTTTAATACCATCGTTTATTCTGTAGTGGTGTACGGTGTTAAAGGGGAGGTTGCCAGGGCTTCTTGAAAAGTGCTATTTTTCCTAAACTAGCCTCAAATTATTATTATGTACAGTATATTGCTATAAAAATATCAACGGATATGAGTAGACCCAAATAATGAATAGAGTAATGCATTGTAAACAGAAAGACCAGAGGAAGTTAGTACTCCTTTTGCCATAGAATTAGTTTAAATTATCAATTAAAATTTGTCATGATGCGAGTGCATTACAAAGTAAACGAATAGAAATAAATCTGTATTAAAAATGTTAGAAACAATGTGTTTTAACATTCAAGTCCTAAATAAAGAGAGCAAAATGAAGCACGTTTTTTTATTTTTCTGCAGTAAATTTCCAGTAATCATGAGACCGCTTAAAGTGCACCCACTCCAGTGTAATAATTACTTGAGCAGTTTAACAATCAAACATTTGCTCACCCCTGTTCCCTGTAGTGTCCAGAGCAAGTCGTCGGTGGTATTTACGGTGTCCTGAACAGGAAAAGAGGCCATGTCTTTGAGGAGTCTCAGGTGGCAGGAACACCTATATTTGTTGTGAAGGCTTATCTTCCTGTAAATGAATCATTTGGTAAGTTTATCTTCTAAATACATATACATCTACTATTAAGATGTGCTACAACATTTTAAATGAAATATCCAGTGGCTTTTTGTACAGTGCCAGTTCATCTCATCTTATTATAAAATATCATGGTTGATTCATCTACAGGTTTCACAGCAGACCTGCGGTCCAATACAGGTGGCCAGGCCTTCCCTCAGTGCGTGTTTGACCACTGGCAAATCCTTCCAGGAGACCCATATGATGCTAACAGCAGGCCCGCACAGGTCATAGCTGAAACCCGCAAGCGCAAAGGCCTGAAGGAGGGCATCCCAGCTTTAGACAACTTCCTGGACAAACTGTAATTTCTCTCAGACAAGAGATTAATGAGCATTTAGTGATTTGTTAGCCCCCATTCTTTCAGTGTTGCATATCTTACAAGCCTATATGGGAAGTATATGGAAATATACATTTACATTAAAATAAATAGGATTTCCACACTGTCGATGTTCACAGCAAATAAAAACTGAGCACCTTAATGCTGTGTAAAGTGTGTGTGTGTGTGTAAAAAAATCAATCACACAGCCTTCTAGGTATTCAGATAGACATAATAGACATCATTTACTGCCTTTTGCTGCATATGTTTAAATGGCACAATTTGGGTCAAAAATAAGCATTTTTAGAGTACAATCATTTTAAATCCATACATAATATCATAAATAACTATACGGAATTGCACCCATCTGTTCTCTTCATTCCCACCATCCGAGACTCAAGACTTTAGTACTAGTATCAGTTACTATAATCTCTAGTACAATAACTATGAAAGCGCTCATTTAAATAATTACAGATCTTGTAACAAAAAAATGAACAAAAAGGGATAACTAGGTATAAAAAAAAAAGTTACATAAAAGGGGGATAACCAATAAAAAAAAGTCTGTGGGTAGCAGAATTAAATCCTCTAATGCTTTTATGGCTTACAGGGTTTTGTACTTCAGAACGAGATTAATTCAGATATCTATGAATTTCTATTAAAAGAAAATCCTGAATACTTTTAAACCAACAGTTATTCGATGCTTTCCAAACATTGTGCTATTTTATATATATATATAATAAATAAATAATATTTCATCTGGTGACAGAAATTCATCCCTCTTTTGTTGTGGATTAACTGCCCACTAAAATTATTACCATCAGACACAAAATCTTGGATAGTGAAGATTATGTTTTAAAACCCACGATGTTTACACAGCAAAGATGGACCTGCTTTGTGCTCAGGATCTTCTTGGCATCTGAATCTGAACCATGTACAAGTAGACAAATAACTTGCTACAGTTGTGCTTAATGTACAGTTTCTATGAAGGTTTACAGATCCACTTGGTGACATTTGTACGACATTTTCACAAATCCCCTTACTTTAAGTGAGGAAGGACTCTCACTATCTAAAGGCAGTGAAATGTTAACTGTTGATATTTCGGTAGACATCCACATCTAGAGCACATTATAATCAAATCTCAGTGCGCTTCAGTTCTTTTTTAAAGCCACACCTGAGACAATCGCGTTAAAAAGAACTCTCATAAAAGAGAAGCATCGAGAAAAATCTTCTTACCCTTTCCTTAGTGCTCAGATTGGCACGCTATCGCTTGTTTGACTAAAAGGTTGGAGCATTTTAGGGTCAAGCAACGATGCAGTGCTGTAAAAAAAAAAAGTGATCATGTGCTTTATTACATATTTGAAGGCAGACGTAATTTACTCCGTTAGAAAGAAGACATGGGATCTGTCAACATTGTTGTTCTCTATGAAAGCAATAGCATGTGGCCATTATTTAAAGAGAATTATACGAAGTGAATTAAAAATGCCAGACAATACCATGACTAGCTAGTACATTGGAGCTGGTGCCACAAATTGCTGCCTTTATTGAGACCTGGGCTATTAGCCCTTTATATGTTGGGGTACACTTCTGAACAAGTCCAAAATGAAAGCTGGATTCAGAAAACCCTAATGAAATCAACAGAACCACATTTTGACGGCAAGAGTCCAAAAGCTTAACCAAACCAGGAAACCTGTTTCGCAGTGTACCCCCTCTGGGCATTAAACCTGTTTTGACCATTTTCTACTTTCGGGTCTAAGCACTGATGTGAAACCGGCTTCTGCAGCGCTGTTTTTCAAAAGAAAACGCAAATGGTAATGATACAAAAACACAGTACAGAGGTTTCACAAGGAAGAAAAAAAAAAAACAAACACAAAACATAAAAGATGTCATTGCATCATGGCTTGATTATGTCTCCACCAACCCGAATGGCCCAAAAATAAATGAATCTAAAAATGCAGCTACAAACTGCAGCATGAAATTGCGACCCATACATTATGCAATAAAACAGCTTCATTTAAACGGATACTGATTTGTATGGTATGCCACTCAATACAAAACAAATTATGTACACTCCTGATTTTTTTTTCTTTCTCCAAATATAAAGGTCATCGTTGAGGTTTTGCGGTGATTAATTAAAAAACATGTGGTTTAAATAGTAAAAAGAGGAAAAAGTTCACATACAAATACACGCAGGTCCATAAACTAGTCCCAATGTGTCTAAAGTTCCAGTCCCTCAGTTTTCTCCCAGGCAGAAAGGCATTGGGTATCAGTCACTGTAAAATTAATTCCTCAGAAACAGAAAGACACATTGCTGGGTTTCTGAAAACCATAAGACGCAACCAACTTTGTTATCCATGTGCATATTGGCTACCATATTAGTAAAGAATATTTAACTGCAATTGATGTCAGATACGTGAGTTTTTTTTTTTAAGAAGCACGGTCCGTGGCAGTTTGTTTAGATGATTGGGGAGACACGAAACCATGACTCAATCTAGCGAGATGATATCTGAAAGAGTTGAGGATCCTCCGGTGATGACTCCTGTTTCGTGGCTGGAGCTTCCTCGGTGTGAAGTCGAGTCGTATTGGACAGATGAGGCCATGAGACTGGAGCTGCTGGTGCCACTCTGAATGCTGCTGGACAGATTCTCCAGGAACACAGGGGTTCGGTAATGCTAAAAAAAAAGAATAGCAAGCAAGTTAGAACTAATGTTCCTGTCTAATAATCAGAATATAACGGGAAAAAATACATTATATAAAAAGTTCCTATTTTAACTGTAAGGGTTGTCAGTCAATCAAGACAAAAACATGATATTGATTCAATTAATATATACTTTTTTGGGATAATAGTTTTAAAAAAAATACAATTTGGTATCTAAACTATTTAACCAATTAATTAAAAACAGATTTTTAGTGGATCTGAAACACGTACCTGAGAATCTGCTTGAAGTAGCGAAAATAAGTCAAGACCTGTAAAAGGAAAAAAAGAGTCGTAGTGAGCCAACAAATTTCTAATACAATTACTGCTACACATTATATATATATATATATCTGACCGGATAAAAGAGACAATCGTATAACCTTGCATATCGGTGGGAATTGTAGACAGTGTTGAATGGTGGAATGGAACTGCATAGTCTGCAATGGAGGAAGTTAAGTAAGAAGTGTCCAGCGGCTGGACGTTTGGCACTCGGACTGTTGATGGCTGATAAGTCAAAACCCTGAGAAAAGAAGAAAAAGGAATGATGGACATCCGTTTTATGCTTATTATGATTATGACGCAAAATCATATTCTGTTTTATCATACATACTATGTTTAAAGATCAACAACCATTTGCCTTCCTGGCCAAAAGTCTCACTGGTGAAACACATTATTTGTTTATTGTGATGTATAATTGGCCATTTTCTAAGCTTTACGTATTCAAATACCCAATTCCCTGAACCGATCGTGTCTTAAATAAAAACCTTTATACCCACAACAAAAATAAACATCGACAAAACATCTGGCTATTCTGTATAACAGCTGTATTTTCTATCTTTCTTTCTACATTTTATTAACTCCCTTTGCATGCGTTTAATAGGAACCCAGTACTCCTGGAATTACTATCATACCTATGGATGCTTTAATAAATGCATATTTTGTTCTTTCTAAACTATCTGCCCATTTGAAATGGTGATGCACGTTTAAAATAAATCAATATATATAATCAACTTATAAAAAGGAAGCACTGAAATGAAACTCCAGGCTTAATTCACTGCATTGAAAAGGTCTGCTAATGTTTACATGAATGTACTCTATTTTTGTGTTATATAATTTCTGCTGGTGGCACGGTGGCTTAGGGGGTTAGCACGTTCGTCTCGCACCTCCAGCATCCTGGGTTTGAGTCTCACTCCTGCTCACTGTGAGTTTGCATGTTCTCCCCATGCTTGGTGGGTTTCCTCCCACAGTCCAAAGACATACTTCTAGGCTGATTGGAGAGTGTCCACAGCAAAAATCCGTTTTCCGTTTCAGAAGGACAAAAGCTACCACTAACCCTTTGCTACTATGCACCTCCTCAGTTTTGGACATGTAGACACATCGCCTTTTCAGGGGAGGGTCCGGCTCTGCTTCTTCATCTGACGAGCTTTCGAGTGTCAGGTCGATCACATCAGCTTTTTTCGTACTGCTGGGTTCTGAGTGAGGAACAACCGCACTCGGACGCACAGGGGCAGTGCCTGAAAAATAAAATAGACAATTTAGTGAGAAAGATTAGATGGGACAACGCATAGCAATAAAATCAGACCATTAATAATACTGTATTTATCAATTTTCACTATTCGACCGAACTGCTCACACGGTTTCTTGCCTTTCCCTTTTTTAAATATTCTCTTTGCCTACATGATCTTTCTTTTCTTTCTCCTCTCAGCATAAATCTACAACAGCCAATCATAAAACAAAAAACAAAAGTAAATGATTGACGATTTCATGATTATCAGCTCTACAAAAATAATCCTGCTTGACTCCTTGATACATTTCATGTATAAATAGATTCAATAAGAAATATAATTTCATGTTATTTCTGCCAGCCAGAACACACAAGGTTAACTAGAAAATACATTTTGATGCATGACTTTAAATAACTACAATTACCACTAAAGATATATACACCAATCAGGCATAACATTATGAACACAGGTGACAGGTGAAGTGAAGAACACTGATTATCTCCTTATCATGGAACCTGTTATTGGGGGAGGTTTTTTAGGCAGCAAGTGAACATTTTGCCCTCAAAGTTGTTGTGTTAGAAGCAGGAAAAATGGGCAAGCGTAAGGATTTGAGCGAGTTTGACAAGGGCCAAAATCTGATGGCTAGATGACTGGAACAGAGCATCTCCAAAACTGCAGCTCTTGTGGGGTGTTCATGGTCTGCAGTGGTCAGTATCTAACAAAAGTATCCTTTAAGTCCTTTAAGTATCCTTTAAGTTGTAACTTACAGGACTTAAATTATATCCTGCTAACATCTTAGCCAGATACCACAAAACACCATCAGGGATCTAGTGGAGTCCATGTCTGGGCGAGTCAGGGCTGTTTTGGCAGCAAAAGGGAGACCAACACAATATTAGGCAGGTGGTTATAATGTTATGCCTGATCAATGTATGTAAATTGCTATTTCTTCACCATACAAAAATGAAGAATGAGGATTTCTGAAGAACTGGTGTAACGGTTAAACAAAAGGAACTTACACTCAATTTTGGGTAAACATGGAGATGACACTTTCAGTGTCTCCTTCTTTGGTCTCATTGGGCACCAGGTTCCGTCCTCTTGGAACTTGATTTCGTCCACGTCTGTGCAGTCATTTAATATTTCCATGAAGAGCCTAATAAAGAACATAAGTTAAAAAGTAAAATTTAACAAGCTGAAACGATCTCAAGCGAGCTGTAAACACTGTATGGTTGGGCTAGGTACAGAGGACCGGTACTTACCCATCGATGATCAGACTGTCATATGCAGCTTTCTTGTCACACACGGGGCAGATCCAGGTGGGCTTCTTCTCATTCATTTGCAGGTATAATGCAGCGTCGAAACACTGGAGATGTGAGCAGGTCACTGCTCGACAGGGCACAGTGAGCCGCATTTTTCCAAGCTGGGTGAAATCACAACATATTTATAAAAGAACGATCGGGGTAAAGTAGCATGACTCTATTAAACATACTTTAAATAAAACATTTTCAGGACTTACTGGGCACATAAGTGAGACACGCAAGCTGGTTGTGGCTATTTCACTGTCCGGGTCTGCAGTGAGCTTTTCTTTTACTGACAAAGAGAAAGAAAATATTTATCGTCATAAATAATTCAATTATTTTTTGCCCTTTTTATATTTACTTAAATAACAACCAATAACATATCAACACAACATGCATACAGACGTTGTGTACAGAAAATAAAATCAGTAAATCACAAATACAACCTGACATCAGCATCAGTTTGTCCATTTACAGTTATACTTGGTTTTGAAGATAATTTATGAAAAGGACGCCACATGGCAGTGAACTTAGACCCAGAACCCTTTAAATTCAGTCCATTTTTTCCAAATTCAGGAACTGAAACACATCTCTGGCCCACTGTTTAAAAAAAATGGGGGAAATGACTGTTTCCAATTAAGTAAAATCAAGCACCTTCCCAAAAGAGAAGTAAAGGCAGTCCAATTCAATTTTTGATAAAGTATTGTTTTCACACACACAGTACCAAAGATGGCAGGATCTGCACAAATATCTTTACAGAATATTCTAGAATAAGGTTGAATAATATGTGACCAAAAAACAGGCAGACTAGGACATAGCCAAAACATATGGGCTAATGTAGCAGGGAACTGCACAGGACACATCTTTACCAGCTTGGTCTTGGACAGATGAAGTGTATACATCACTTTAAATTGGATAAGGCAGTGTCTAGCACAAATAGAAGATCCATGAATTCTATAAATAGCCTCAATCCATTCCTTGTCTCTCAGGCTGATATTAAGGTCCAGTTGCCAGGAATCTCTGTGCAGTTACAGAAGTGGATAATAATGATATAAGTTTTGTACATAAGCCAGAGATGGTTCCTCTTCGTTCTGGGTCATCAGGAAAAAGTTAATCAATAGGGTTTTGTTCAGGAAGGGAAAGAAATGAGGAATAATTCAATTATTTTAATCAATAATCACACAGCCACAAAATAATAATGTTTAAACATGGCAATGATAGGAATCCAACCTAGCTTTGTAATGGTTGGCATTTTTTATTTTTTTTACTACAAAGACTTTCCAATAGAAAAAGCGGATCTCACTAAGTGCTCTTGAGTGGTCTGGGTTTCTGATTCCCTTCATTCGTAATCTCTGTAGTAACAAGGGTGATGTCAGCTGCCGTACCAAATACACCGACATGGAATATGTCTGGAAAAAAAATAATAAGAGCAACGTTAGAAAAATGGTAAGAATGTCATAGACGGAATGAGAATAGTGCTAAAGCCGACGAGGGAAACTTACCTTCCCGATTTCAGGTGCCCAAGTGACTGATATCTGATTGGGGACGGCAGACGATAATCTGACAAGAGAGGTGATGTTTAAAGGTCTGCCTGGTCTCTTCTGCTCTACGCCATTCTTAGGAGGTGGCGCATAACCCTGGAACAAAAATAAGCATCTTATAAATACTTAAGACAAAATGTGCAATACCATGTCATCCTCGTTAAACATTACAGTACAAAACTATTTGCATATTAAAGTATCATACAGTCAAATAATATGTTGAAAATCTCAACCTTGTAATTACTCACCGGCAGAGGAAAGAGCTTCCCATTGACTTTGATGCAAAGACTATTGGGATAGTTGTCCTCTTGAGGGCAGCTCGTCTCTGAAAGGCAAAACCTGGCAACAAACTCAAAAGAGTTACTCCACTGTTACCTTGTAAATTTATTTAGAAATAGTAACAATGAGTAATATTACACCGGGCATCTTACCGAAGTTGTATTTGAACCATGTAATCTCTTCTGCCACCAGGAAGGAAATCCCTTTTAACAATGAATAAAAGAGGATGAGAAACATGTGGACTATAAGAAATCGTGTCAAAAGATTCATCAAATCAGGTTCTTACCGTGAAATGCAAACTTCTCGTACTTGCTGTGGGGTCAAGGCAAAAATAAAGTATTTTTCTTGATGAAATCTCTGAACAGTGCTGGCCCCTGCATATAAAAAAAAATCAGAAAAACAAAAACATTTGGTGAAATCTAATTCATCTTGCATGGGATAAACATTTCATGTTTTAAAATGACTCCAACAAGAGTTGGAGTAATTTTTTTTGTACAACTTACAATGTATGTCCTTTATATAATTAAAAAATGTAATGGATGTATAATAAATAAACTCAACACTTCTTTTCAAATAGGAAGTCCAGGCATCCATGAGCTGAAAAGCATTTGCAAATAAGCTATGCAAAATCTGCCCCAGTTCTTTAAAAAAAAATAAAAAAAGGCAAGCACAACTACCTAAACTTGACGGTTTGATCAAAACGTCCAACACGTCATAAAATGGAAGGGACTTCATCTGGACATCCGGGTGGACGGGAGGCATGAGCGGTGTCGGCTGCTGCATGTTCATCCTGGGTTTTGAGTCATGAAACACGGCCGATTTAACGGGCACCACGTTTCGAGCTGAATCTGATGGACTAACTGCAGGAGAAAGGTCGGGACTCACAACTGTAGATCCTTCTTCAGAATGTAGGTACGAATCTATGCTTGACTTTAGCGCTGTCAGTTCGGCAAGACTGTCTAATGTCCTCGGGTATCTCCGGCGATACAGGTCCTTGATTTTGAGCTGCACGGCAGGGCTACAGTCACTCTTGAGCAAATGCAAAGCCCTCAGCAGGAGTTCATGCTTGCGACCACTCTTGTTCCTTCCAGCAAAACCTAGCAATACCTGGAGCTCCGAGACGCGGAAACTTGATATCATATTCTGGGAAACAAAACACAAAGAGCATGCAAATCAATGTGACGAAGCCAGATGGTAAAAAGAGGGGAAATGCCAGTTCCTGTATCATGTCTGTGCACAATCACAATCAGTACTAAAAGAAAAATAGACACGGGATATTCAATAAAGATTAGCAGCAACGTGAATTTAGACTTTATAGTTTAGAGCTATTAAAATAAACCAGTTGATCTGATTTTGATGAAGCGTGTTGCACTTAAAACATGGCTTCACAAATCTTCACAAACCGCTGATAAAAAACAAAACAAAACAAAAACATGTGCATCATGTGTCTAAACAAGTACAGAACAATGATTCTTTCCGACAGATAAATAGAAATTTAAGAGATTCGGTTTCAATCCAGGTTCAAGCTTAACCTGTTTTTCTGCAACACAATTTGAGATTCCTCAAGTCAACCAACCCTTTAGTATATAACAACTACACTTTAATATTTAACAGTATCTCGAAGACCAAGGGAATAACAACTGAAAATAAAACCTGTAAACACTACACATTGGTATTATTTTAATTGAAAGCACATTAACCACATGATCCACATCAATATATTAGATTACATTAATAAAAAAAATTTAAAAAGTACAGAGAGATCTGAAACAATGGCAAGGGAGATCTTTTTGTCAGATAACTTTTTCCTTTTGTCACTGAAATATTTCAACATTTATCTCGTCTAAGCATTAGAAAGTTAAAGTGATATCAGTCTCTAAGCAGTAAAACATACCTGGTTATAAGCGAGCAATAACAATAACAACATTTCTAGCTAGACCCTGCACAAATTAGCTAGCTACAGCCAACGTTTGCATTTATTATAGTCTCGTATTTACTCTTAGACTACAATACATTATAAAACACAAGTTTTAACTTTCTATATATATATATTGAAAAAAAAATGCAAAAGATTACGTACACATATCTCTAAACAGTGTTAGTTAGCTATCGAGCTAAATGACAATGCTAACAGACAATAACAAAAGATTAACCCCAACATTGGCGTACACCCAAGTTGTAAAGCGTTTCCATAATGATAAAAAAAACATTTAACTGACATTATTTCCCACACCATGCACCATGAGAACCGAGCACTAATATCCCCAAAAACGCAGACTGATAAAGACATGTAGCTGAAGCCCAAGCACCTTGATAGCTAGCGAAGCAGCTGGAAGCTAGCAGGCTAGGTGGCTAGTGCTAGCACTTTAGAACAGGTCCGGGCTTCAGAGTGTCGACTCTCTGGCCTACGACTGGGGAACACATATTGACGCTCTTATGACTGCAAATCGATAAAAAACCGACTGTTTATGGGTTTCTATAAGAAATAAAACGATAACATCTAAAGCCTAGCAAATAAAACTTTGTTTTAGACTCCGTCAAAGTGCAAAGCAACGGCCAGCTATCATAACACTTTCGCCTACCCGTAACTCCTCAATATCCGCCATTTTCTGGCTGCGCTCATCCTGACCAAGCGAGATGTTGACCCACGTGACCTGGTCAAGGCCGAGCTCTTTAATGACCAGGCTCGGGTCACAAACTGCTCTTGACTACTTAGAGAAGTGCACTAAAGTAGTAACTTCTACACCTTGCACCCTACTTTACCCCACCTCCAGTCCACCTTTAAAGGAAAAGTCTATCAAGTCTATGAAACACATTAACTGTCTTTATATTGAAGTATTTCTGACGTGGATAGTGATTCTCTTGCTAATTTGGTGTTTGGTGCTGCATTCATTCATTATTACTGTGTTAATAGATGGAAGTTGGCCGAATGTATGTGGACACCTGACCATCACGCCTTCCCCAAACTGTTGCTACGAAGGTGGATGTTCATAATTCTCTAGATCATAATAAGTCAAGTCAAGCAGCTCAGTTCTGGGGATGCCCCTGGACACAATACAGGAGGTGGGAGAAAGGAGGATGGTAATTAAGCTATCATCCGTGCTGGAGAATGACTCTCACCCCCTGTATAACACAGTTACATCTCTGATCAGCTCCTTCAGTGACAGACTGTTACATCCTAAATGTCTGAAGGAGCGATACAGAAGGTCTTTTCTCCCTACTGCTATTAGACTTTACCATCAGAGCTGCCATAGAACCGGCTGCCATAATAAACAATAATACACACTGTTCATACTGATGGTGTGTTCTAGCTGTGAAATAAAACTGTCATCATAATACACCCTGTTTTGTGATATTCTCAACTGTGAATTACAATAATTATAATCCTGTGCAATACAAGAGTGCAATAACAAAAATTTATGATGTGCATAATCCAAGTGCAATTGTTTGTGTGTTTTTTTAATGAAATTATTGTTATTCCTATTTTTCTTCTGTGTTTATATAGATTCCTTTTTTTACTTTGCTCTGCTGTAACGTGGAAATTTCCCCACTGTGGGACGAATAAAGGTTTATCTTATCTTATCTTATCTTATCTTATCTTATCTTATCTTATCTTATCTTATCTTATCTTATCTTATCTTATCTTGTCTTGTCTTATCTTTTATTGTCATTTCAACCACATATAGCTGACACAGTACATAGTGAAATGAGACAAGACAACGTTTCTCCAGGACCTTGGTGCTATATAAAACAACACAGCAACATATAGCTACAGAAACGAAAACAACAACATGGAGTGTTCCTCTAGCTACAGTTCCTCTAACTAGAGGAACTGTAAACTTTCTTATAATATATATATATTTTGTAAACATATACATAAAGCAGCAATAGGTGACAGTTTGAAGTGTGCAAAAATAGCAGTAGCAGCAGGTGAGTTGAAACATTCCTTTGACTTGAACTAAGATTCCCAAACTCTGTTCCAGCATGACAAGGCCCCTGTGCACAAAGTGAGGTCCCAAACTCATGAGTCAGTGGTATCTGAAGTGGTTAAGGCTTTTTGTTGTTGCTCAGAACATCAGGGTTCAAGCCCCAGCACCACCAAACTGCCACTGCTGCTCACTTAAGCAAGGCTCTTAACCCTCCCTGCTCCAGAGGCCCTGTATCATAGCTGCCCCTGCACTCTGACCCCAATTTCCTCAGCTGGGATATGTAAAGAAAAGAATTCCACTGTGCTGTAATGTATGTATGGTGATAATAAAAGCTTCATTTTCTTGAAACTCAAGTTGCCTCCACAAATCCCACAGCCATGCTCCAAAATCTACTGGAAAGCCTTCCCAGAAGTGTGGAGACTGATATGAGTGGACTGAACCTGATTAAAAAAAAAAAAATCATGTTGATACTATAAATTAAATAAAACAATTTATATGAAATTACTAATAAAACTAAAGGAATGGAAAATCTCTCACATTTCCATGACATGTCTGTCAGGATTTTTTGCAAACACTTGATTTGTCCAGCAGAGGGAAGTATAAGAGTGTGTATTAGACAAGCTTCTCTACTTCTGCTTTGACGTTAAAATGAGCTTTGCCTTAAAAGAAATGTCTAGTAAGTACACCCAAACCAATTACATGTTAAAAAAAAAACCTTATGCTTTGCCCCAATAGTCAATTTAAAACAATTCAGAGGTCTACAAGACTGAAGAAATAAACATTTAGACCTCAGACCTTGCCTAAACCAACTGCTTCTCATATAAATCAAGAAATATAGACAAAAAATAAATATTGTAATATGTTTAATAATTGCTACTAAAGAACTGCACTTCTGTTTTTGCCCACTTTCCTGCATGTTTATCAATCCAAAACTCTCCCTCTGTTCATGTCTTCTGTCTATTTATCGGCTCTGGGTCCAGCATTGTTTTTGTAATGGTCAAAGGGCACAATCCCTCATCCATCTTTGTACAATGAACTTGAGAGGTTTGCTGGTGGTGTTAGAAACAAGATCTCGACCTACCACACAGGTTACTACAAAGTTCAACTTGTACTTAAATGAGGTGTAAAAAATATTTTTCAGACAGTATTTGCAAGAATGACAAAAGAATTCTTTCCATTAAAAAAAAAACAAACAAAACAAAACAGATTACTATTAGTGTCACCCAAATGAGGATGAGGTTTCCTTCTGAGCCTGGCAAGTTTTCTTCCTCATATCATCCCAAGGAATTTTAATATTTTAAAATATTAAATAAAATAGTTTAATAATTTATTTTAATAATTTATTCTTATTTCTAGGTATTTAGTTATTATTATTATTTTTTTTAAAAATATTTTTTATTTTCATTTTTTCCCCTCCCCTTTCTCCGTTTCTCTTCTTTTGTAAAGCTGCTTTGAGACAATGTTCATTGTAAAAGGCGCTATACAAAATAAATTGAATTGAATTGAATATTACAATAGATTATTTGTGGAAATTATACCTAAAATACAATAGATTTTAATGATCAAACAACGATAAAATGTCTGGATCCAATCTTAAAATGATGAGTTTACTGACACTGACCTATATGAAATGAAATCTTGTTTTAATGTCCGTTTCCCCCAAAAAGGTTCTCCCCATTTCTTATATTGGGATGTTTAGGATGTTAGTCCGTTACAACACAAGCACGCATTGTAATGCATAAATCCTGAAAGACAAATAGATACTAATTGCTATTATTATTTTCTAATGGTGGAAAAAATGATTAATAAGCTAGTTTATTCTTTGGAAAAAGAGCATTTTACTGTGCCACAAGAACCAAAGTTCAAAAGCAAAGGATTTTTAAATCTCTCTGTAAATGTATTTCTATTACCATGTCTGTCTTTCTTTGCTACACAAATAATGTAATGAGGACTATCTGTTCAACATGATTACTGCTTACAAACCTATTACCCAGGTCTCAGCTCGGTTATTCAATCAAATCTGCTCTAAATTGTATTCTTGAATGTGTTCACTGCTGTATTCATCATTTTAATTCATAATTGTAATGCTATTATACACTGCAACCATGTTAACCAGTCTTTTTTAGGTTATTACACAATAAAATTACCTTCAGGTAATTAATTCAGTAAGTCATGTTACCGATGATGTTAATGTAATAACTATAATCATTAGTTACAAATATTAATACAAACTAACTGGCAATACAATACTGTAAAATATATATATACACGAGGGGAGTTTTGTAATTTCTCTTGAATGAAATTAGGAACTGATTTATTTTAATATCACTTAAAAAGAATGATTTCCATTCAGACCAGCTTTGAAATAGTATTCAGACAATCCCAAGTTTTGGTTGCCTGTCCATGTTAAATAAAACAGTTCATACTCTAATTGAATTCTACCTGATGTAGAAATATTACATTCTGAAGGTGAAGCACATTCGTTGACGGAAAAAACGGAAAAGAATGGGTTAATATCTGAAGAGTTTCAGGTTCTATATGAACTCATGGAACTCAAGTGTCTCCCTAATGCAAGCAACAATTTCAAGGCTCGAAAGCCATATAGTGATTTGTGGCATTTCTTTATTGAGAAAACCACAGATGTAAAAGATTGTGAATCCTTTTAAGGTTCAAAAGCATTAAAGCTAGTGTTGAAGCCTGGGACAGAAAACGAATCCCAGATCACTGTGCAATTAAAACTGTATTTTGTGCATTAATGGTGCTTGGAAACATTACAATGCATGTAGGCTTTCTCATAAATATCTATAAGCTTTTTGAAGATATAAAGCGTCAGTGTATTATATTTCATTAATGTAGATTATTTATTTATAGTTGCAGTTTTTAAATTCATACTTTCATTTCAGATTTTTTGCCATGAGGACGATCCCTCTGTCTTAGAGAGAAATTTGTTCCCGCAAAACTATATTTCCTAATTAAACATCAGCAAACAAATGTTACTCTTGTTATTCTGTAGAGAGTTTTTATGAAATTTTATAAACTAAATCCTTACAAAATCCTTACAGGAGTGATCATTCAACACATCACCTGCCCCATAATCTGAAACTAGCACAGCATCTTACACAATTATTTAATTTCATACCAAATTGGTTTGTACTGTAATATACGTATATTTCATAGAGCCATTTTACCGAACTGATGATAAGTTATAGATAAGACATACTATAGATATGCATAAATTTAATTTCAGTACATTCAGTACATCTAAAATGTAACTTTATTAGGTAGCTTTATTATTTGGCCAATAATTCTTTTACAGCATATTATTGTGCAGGTTTATTACTTGAATTCTTCAGTTACTACAATGAAACAAACTGGAAAATTGTGAATGAGGAGAGTCTATACACCTGAATATCTTGTTCAAACACCAGTTTGGTCTGTGTGTGGTCAAACTGTAGGGCCATATACTTTATTAAAATTATAACACATGTACCCTCATAACACACAGCATTTACTGTAGTCATATTTCAATTAGTTAAATTAAACACACAACAGTTTGGTACTGCATATCAGCTTTCAATAAAGTAGTAATAGATTTTTAAATCATAAATGATTTGTAGTGCACTTAGATTTTTTTTTAGACCTAACAGTGAAATGCCTGGAAGTGTAAAAACTGACCTGTTCTCCTTTTTCAAGTTTTGGTACAATGATTGATAAGGGCACCCAGTATAGCCATTTAAGCCCACAGCCTGGCCAAAGTGCCAGTGGCATCTAATTACACAACTTCCCCTACATGAAATATCTCCTAAAGAAACAGACACACCTGAGGAATTGCCTATATTAACCTTGCCTTCTGTTATTGGCAGCACTTTGACAGAAACAAGACCCCAATTATTGTTAAAATCAAAGCTGCTGCTGTTAAGCTCAGGAATGAGTGTGTGGAAACCCGTGGCCTTAAAGTGGCTTGTTAGGCCGCTTAGCGCTAACTCTGCCGGGACTCTGCCTGTCAACTACCTGTCTCTGCTGGGGTTGTTATTCGAACATAAAATCGAACGTAAAGCCGAATAAGGTGGTTGTTGCATCAGGCATTTTTGCTTCAGTATCAACAACAGCAAAGTGTTAGTGGTGGTTTTGCCATGTATTTGCTTCCCAAAGTTCTCTTACTGCAAATGTTAAAGTTCGAAGCATATTACCACAGTCCTAAATGAAATTAATAACTGATATAGTTGACTTTTTCATTGATTAAAAAGATTTTCTGTTAAACTCATTGGTTCAGCAGCTTTCTTAATAGACATTTTAGGAAACAGAATTAAAATCCCAATAAAGAAATACAACAGAAATAAACACATGTGGGAACAATTTGGGGATGACCCCTTCCTGTTCCAACATGACTGTACACCAGTGCACAAAGCAAGGTCCATAAAGACATGGATGAGAGATTTTGGTGTGGAGGAACTTAACCAGCCTGCACCTCAACCTGATAGAACACCTTTGGGATGAATTAGAGCGGAGACTGCGAGCCAGACCTTCTCGTCCAAGATCAGTGCCTGACCTCACAAATGCGCTACTAGAGGAATGGTCAAATGTATGTAACAGCAGATGTCCCAAAACTTTTGGCAACAAGTCAAGATTCAAATATCACACATGAAATCTCTGCAAATGTTAAACAAGGTGCTGTATTATACAGCGAAGCATGATTTTACATATTGTGTGCAACGAGTACAATAATGGGTAGTGCTCTATAAGTGTTCATTGTATATGTTTATGCATTGCTTCCTTCATTATGAGGAATGGCAATAAAGTTGAATAAAACACGAATTATTCACATGCCTATATTTTGCATTCTGTATTCTCCATTCAGAAGCTATGGGAGAAACAAACTACTCGACATAGATAAATGATGGATAATTGTTTTTAAAAGGCTCATGTGCGTAATAGCTGTAATAACAGACCTTGTTTTCCTATTCAAATATTTACTTCTACCTCCGAGACTCTTTGCTTGAGATTAATGGGATTTTGAGATGTCTGACAGAGTAACAGAGATTGAGAAACAACAGAACAGTTCAAATGAAAGTAAAAAGGTTGCGTATGTTAATATTAACGTTTCAGTTTTTAATCTACTCTAATGTTAGATCTATACTAAAAATATTAGAGACAAAAGGTCAGCGATTGTTGTTTTATGTGTTATTTGAACTAGCTACTAGAAAGGTCATTAGTAATAAAACATGCAACCTTACATATCTCACATCTTTCAATATTTTCAAGATTTTGAGCCATCTATGCACGTAGTCAACGCATCACCAAGGTTTTCTTTTTTTTAATTTCTTATATTAGCATGGGTTTCTGTACCTTGATTAGTTAGAAGCGGACTATAGGCTGCTGATCAAACCACCATTATGTGGTGGAACCACATCCCTTTGTCATGTGGAAAAGCAGTGACCATGAACAAGGGCTTCTATTTGTAAGGCAAAACAGACACATAAGCAAAGCTTAACATGGGGGCAGCTGTGTTTGTATGGATGTCAGCATGTTTGTAGCAATGCATTCATCACCTAGCCTCGTACCTATGGTCTGGCTTTGTGTGCTTTGGTGAATTTGCATTTTAAATGTTTCATGTCATCCACACAATGGCAAATACTGACCTAGTCTAGGTTTCAGATGCCTGGTCTGGAAAAGTACACTGACCTCCAAAAAGGACATTGTGGAGTGTTTGCTAATTTGATCAGGGCTTCAAATTGATAGATATTTGTCATCTTATAGTCAGGGCTTTATTTTAGGTTATAATGACAAGTACTTTCCGATATGTTGCATGTAAAAGGCAGGCCGAAGCAATCACGCAACATTTTATTTTGTCCAATAAACAGACAGCCACATCACTGTGGGCTTTTAAGCAGAACATATGTTAAAAGACTTAACTATTAACATTCCATACTGACAGAAGCGCTTATGGTGAGGTAAGTTCGATTTATGAATGGTCGATGAAGAGACAAGAGAGAATTTATAGTGAATCTGCAACGATCAATGGATTTGACTACATATTCAGTTACTATGGTATTTGTCACCATAGCAATCAAAGATGATCACTGTGATGGAGCAAGGAAAAAAAATTGAAGAAGTAGACTTATCTTAAAGTGTATATATATTTTCATTGTTATTTTTGAGCAATACAGTAAAAGTATAGAAAAGACATGTATTTATTATTTAAACTGTACGAATAAATAAAAATATTTTTTTCTTTCTTCCTGAACTGTAAAGAGTAAAAACACCAGAAGCCACAAATTGTTCATTTCTGATAATAACGTTAAAATTTCAGCAATTACCACTGTTACTCTGACCTGTCATACAGAAGGTCTTCGAGATCGGACAGTGTCCATACATGATGTAATAAACACACTAATTTTAGAAGTCGGGTCATGAACTGTGACCTAGATAGCCGTCAAAATAAATAATTCCCTCAAATTAATAACAGGAACACACCACACTTATTCCTTCTCCACTCAGACATCTTTCATCAGACTACATTTATATACATCAAACTATTCAACACATGGTAAATGTTTATAGGATTGTAGAGTTGTGAGAGTTTAATAAATGAGTGAGCTTTTGGGAAACAGGTACCCGTAGTTACTTTCTAATGGACTTCTCTTGGGTTTCACCTCACATTAAAACTTTGCATATGACAAACACACGTTGACGTTGTTTAACACACAATCTGCTAAGAGCAGTGCTAGATGTGGAGGTTATTAGCGCTTAAAAGCTCTGAATGTCTAGGAAATTGTCTAGCAAATTATTAACCCTAAGAAACAAGGAACTCTTTTCCCTAAAAGGAAGCTATTGTAGTTTTTCAAATAAAACTTGTCCTTCCAAAAATGTCACCACAAGGTCGAAACTGTCATATATTCTTGTCCTTGTCAGGACATTTTGCCCCACACATGTTTACATAATTTTAAATATACTTTCTTTTACAAATGACAAAAATGCTACATTTATGAACGCAGACCAGAAACACGCACCACATGGCCTTTAAAACTTTTTCTTTTAAACCATGGTCTTTTATTTTTTAATATGATATGTCACAAAAGATACATATGTACAAATACCACATATACATATACATGTAGAAATAATGGAGAGAAGCACCTTGAATTGAATGGAATTTTAAACGCTTGTATGAACTTGTGAGTCGAGAGCCTCTAGTGGTCAATAGTAGTACTGCAGGGAGGCTTTTCTATATACTTTACATGTTAATAAAAAAGGTACATTGTCCAAAATTAAACACCATAATTAAAAATATGAAAGGATTTTAAAAAGAAAAAAAAAAAACTTGTCAGTGGCTGAAAATCTAGCTTATAGATTTTTGTTGCTATTGTAGGAAGGGGCATGTACTCCATTAGGAAAGGTTACACAGCAAGCAACAGATATATTATTGATTTGAAAAACTTACTTTAAAAACTTTCTATCATCTTAAAAAATTGAAGCACTTAGTGCATTCTTGTACATCAATTTAACAACCAACTGCCTCATTTCAGCTTACCCTTAATAATATATATATATATATATATTTTTTTTACAAGCCACAATACCCTTATATCTTTGCCCTTTAAATGGTAAATGTAGTAAAGTAAAGAATTTAGTGTATGGAGCATGATGAATTGTGCTCTCAGGTTGCCTTTGAAGTGCTGCTTCCTTTTGCCATCACAATAAATCTCATTGGTGACTTCATCTGACCGAACGCCCAAGGCAGGGCCAATGGCACGTAAAAGCGACTCGATCCAGGCCGGTTTACTTCTAACCTTTTCTCAGGAAAGCTGTTTTTCATTGCAAAGTAGACATATGAACAAACCTTTAGAATATAAGAGAAATGTGTGTGGTCCACAGACTAATTTGTTTTAGTTCCATCAGGTGACTTTGACACATTTTTCTCAGTGTATTTTACAGACACAGATCATGCATGGAGACTATTTAAATGCATTGACATTCCTGAAAAGAAATATTTACATTTCTGGGAATTTGGCAGACACCATTATCTAGAGCAACTTACATTTTATCCCGTTTTGCTTTACAACGGAGCAAGTGAAGGTTAAAAGGCCTGGCTCAAGGTTCCAGCAGCAGCTTGGTGGACCTGGGATTCAAACTCACAACCTTCCAATCAGTAGACCAACACCTTAATCACTAAGCTAATGTAATGGAGCAGGCAATGGCAGTTTTTTGGAAATGTTCTTTCGGAAAATAAACTATATGCTGTTCCATCTTGTGCCATCAGCTAGCATTGTTTAATGAGGATTGATGAGTATTGGTATTTTTATAAGATTTAGCAATTGAAATGACACTTTTTTTTTTTTTGCAACAACTGCACTGGAATTCTAGCAAGCCAATTTGTCTTCAAAGTATATATATATATATGCCTTTCTGTGTGGAGTTTGCATGTTCCCCCCGTGTCTGCGTGGGTTTACTCCGGGTAGTCCGGTTTCCGCCCAAAAACATGTACATAAGGTTGATTGGTGATTCTAAATTGCCCATAGGAGTGTGTGTGAGTGTGTGTGTGATTATCTGTCTATATGTGGCCCTGTGAAGGACTGGTGACCTGTCCAGGGTGTACCCCTGCCTTTCGCCAATGTGTGCTTGGATAGGCTCCAGGAGACCCCAGTGACCCTAATTAGGAATAAAGCGTGTATAGACAATAGATGGATGGATGAAATATGATACATATGTCGACTAAAGCAATACCATTAATCAATGATAGATTAATGAAAAATGTCCTGACTCTAAAAATAGGTTCTTACTCTATTCTGAATGCTTTATGATATGGAAAGCATTATAGTAAAGGTTCTCTCATATCAACCAAATAGCCCGTGAGGGTTTTACGGTACATATAGAGCATAAAAAAGGTCATGCAATTAAACCGAAAGGTTCGTTTTGTAATATTCTTGCTCTAACACAAAGCAACATAAATTCCATGTCACTCATGAGGAATCAGATTAATCTGATACTTATACAGTACATCACCGTGTATTACCGCTCATGATCATTATTTTTCTAGCCCTTAATCACTCTAGCATTTTTAGAGCTTAATCACAGAAGGTCCAGGTAAACAAAACAATGTTGACTGCTATATGTTGCATCCATAATGAACCGAGAGGCCAATTAATTGCTATGGCTGGCTTATTGCAGCACAGATATATGCTGAAGTTGCTAATTGGTATTGACAGAACATGATCCAGTCTTTTCAGATCAGCTGAGCTAATCACCCCTGACAGCTATGAGGTGATTTTGGTGTAGAATTTTACTCCTGGGGTGAAAGTTCATCGTCTAATCAATAGCATTAAGAAAACAGGAAGAGGAGACAAAAGCAGGTGTGATACTTTTTTGCTGAATTAATTAATACAGACATAAGTTTATATAGTGCATATAATCCAAAAAAAAAATAGAAAAATTTAGGAATTATACAACTAAAGGATGTACATGAAATAATACAGTAAAAATAAAATGCAATAAAATTGTATTGTTACTAGTTTTAAGCAGATATGTTTAAAGATGCACTAGCACTAGGATTTTGGTATTTTATCCACAGTTTTACTCGTGCATTAGGATTAGCAGCTCTAAAATGACCTCAGGCATGAGTAATCTGACCCTATTGTCACATGACCACTTTAAGGCACTGGAGGTCTATTTGGGATGCATGATGGATGTAGTGAGCTACAACCTGAGGTCACTTAGCTATCAGATCATATACACAAAGCTATAAATGAATACTGATGGTCTCGCTTGCATCTTGTGTTCGAGTAGTTGATATCTCATTGATTGTCTAATGGTGCTTTATGATCAAAATGCAATCAGAAAAACAAAGAATGAAGGTTGCAGTCTTATATATTCTATATAGGGTAACTTGGTGAAAGGTGCTGATGTTGTAAAAAAAAAGTAGGTAGGGTTTCAACTAATACATTATCAAGAGGTTAGTGGTTAGTCAATCAAATCACCTTGTCTCATTATTTTTAAGAACTAAGGGCCAGATGTACATAGGTCAGGAGGCACAGCTGAATTTCTGGTGATGTATTGACATTGATGAATGTGTTCCTGATGTATGCGACTAGGGTTTCCAGATCTGTGACAACAGCATCCAGACTGACAAGCAGTATTAAAAGGTGTAGCTTCCCTGGGTAGTTGTTTCACTCATGATCTAAAAGGTTCTTTTATTACACATTTTCTCTTTAAAATTAGCCAAAAAATAAAAGCACACTGACAACAAAACGGCTGGTCTAAGCATAAAACAATGTAATAAATAAATAAATAAATAAATAAATAAATAAAAGATACAAACAAACAAATTATTAAAAAATAAAGAAATATAGTATAGTAATATTTATATTATATTTCTTTATATGTAACTCTTACTACAATCAACAACAGTGATCATAAAATATGTGACAAGCTATAACATGCCTATGTGTGGTATCTTTAGGTGATTCATCGCAAATATTCACTATATACAGTATTACGCTATTATTATTATCATATTGCTATTTTCATTTTGAATAAAAAATCGCACAGCTTCAGTTATTTTAGTGAAGCAGAGTACATGATAGTAAACTTGGGCAGCGTTACTCTAGCTTTCAATTTTTGCTGAGTTACAGTGAAGCTTTGAACCATGGTCACTGTTCTCATGATACTTTTGCCCTCCTTTCCCCCCCTCAGTTTGCTTATCTGCCAATATGGATGCCAATATGAATTGCATATCCACTAACTAGTTCCCCATCACATAACAGACACAAGCCTGGGAAGGTGAAGGTCATCACATGCTGTCTTTAAGACACATGATGCATCACAGGGCAGTGTAACACACTCAGAGTCAAGTGCTATCTGTCCTCTGTTTCATACATGAGCTCTCAGACACCCAAAATTGGCAATCTCTGTGATTGGCAGGTGAGAGAGTAAACTATCAATCCACCGAGAGGGTAAGGCTCATTGCTCATTGAAAACCTATATAATCATACTCTATTCAGATTCACTTTAGCATTATATAAGCATTCTGACACAATATTCTGGTTTTTATGAACAATGTCAGCATCTTTTGTCAGGCTTGACTTCCTTTTGCCATTGTTATCAGTATGTATTCCCAAAAAAATCAGTTTTGCACTTTAAAATACAGTACAATGTGACATCATTGTAAAGATATATTATATTCTAAATATGATTTCAGATTGTTTTCAGGCAGATGATGTATATTACAAAGTATATTTTTACACTGTATTTAATGTGCATTATTAGATGCTGAAACACACACACACACACATGCATAAGATATAACTCATAAAACATATACAGGACTGTTTATAAGCCATAAGTGTTTTCTCATGGCCAGCCAGAACAGAGATTGATATCAGTGCCATCTTTGTGAACTAATGCTTTAGTGCATTAGTTAGGAGTAAACTCTCTTCCAGAAGATAATGTGCTAATTGTAAACTCTACAAACACAGCACCAAAGCAAGAAAAATCTCCACCTCTGCTTGTCCTCAACATGGATTGATGGCCTCCTTACTTTATAGTAGCTATATTGATTGTGACGGTGCTCGTCAGTGGTGCATAAAATTAACACTGTGTTATAGGGCATGGATTTCTGTCAGGGTCTGACAAGATAACCCATTATCGGGCCGACGCTGCTAATTTGTTTTTGTTTATTCCGAAACGTAATGTAACACTGCTTGAGCCCTTCTCTTCCACCCATCTCCCCCCCATGATAACTCTATTACCTGCAAAACTCAGGCAAGATCATTGACAGCCACTAATCTTGGCCTGGCTCCTAATTACATCAGGTTCTCAACCCTTAATTAACCAATCTTTACTCCATTTTAGCTGCTTAATGCTGCACACACGCCTGGCATCATTAGTTTAATTACCAGTGTTTGCAGAGTAGGATTTTGACCTTTGTCCTGACAAGTCATCTCTTTCCCTCCTTTGCTTTTCCCTTTTCAGTAGTAATTGCTGATTTTCCTGCCTTAATGCTCAACACATGTGCTTATGTTTTCACCACTTGCCATTTCCACATGAGCAAATTGGGAATTTAATGAGACATTTTGAATGTGAAGAGATAAAATATAGGATTTTATTGTTGATTACGCTTAATAAACACATGATGCTAAGTTAAGAAAAGGCATGGTTATCGTTTCCACCATTAGACTTTAAAAACATTACAGTTTTTAAACATGACATCTGCCAAAACACTTGTCTGTGTTTAGCAATATTAGCTAAGGCTACATAGCTCATAGTTTCTTGGTTGTTTTTAGCATGGTGCTGTGTTTAGCTGCTTTGTTTCGCTCTCCAAAAATAGAAGCTAGGTTTTCTATCAAAGGAATATTATGAAATGTGATTAAATAAACATCCTAACAAACAGTCTAGGTCAGTTTACTGTGTAAAACAGTAGAAAGTCTGATAGTTAGATATCCTTGTTAGGGGTAACCCACTAGCCAGGTTTAGTAGCATGCTAGCAAACAGCTAAATAGGCAGCTAAACAATTGCTAGGCAGCTAAAAAATTGCAAATAGTTATCTTAGCTAATCTTTATTTGTGTTTTTTAAAAAAAAATTAAATAACCACAACCCTGATAAAGGTAAAGTTGAAGATGAATGAATTAATAAATGAATGAAAAATAAGCAAATAGCTGTATTGTGTTTGTATTTCAGTGTAAAAAGACTAAAAAACACTCGACATTGTGTTATATTCTGGAGAGAGAGTGGAGATTTTCACCTCATGGTCACTCTAACATTACTTTTATACCTCTGTTTCAACCTGTTTAGATTTTTTACAATTATAAATCTTTTTAAAAAATTCCATTGCCATTACAGTCATCGGTTTAGTATGAAGAAGAGCAAGGGATTGCTTTTCTGTCATTATAAGTACCTCACATAGTGGTGTGATATGAATTAAAAATACTTACACTATATCACAATGCTTTTAAATGCTTGATTCTGATTGATCAGAAGGTATGATATATGTAATATAGTCGGAATGGAAATGATAGCACTTTTGTTCTAACATGGTTTTTATAATATAGACAACAATATACAATGGCACAAGCTACAAATAAGAGAAATAAGGACATGAAATTGTCTGTGAGGAGGTTAATTTAGCATTGTTGGAAGGAGTGTCCGGGGTCAGTGCTTTGTAACAGTGTTTTCACAAGTTTTCAGCAACTGGTAAGTACTGAGGACTTTCCGCTTTCTTGGAAAGCTCCGTTGTCATTCTTATTAACTTCCAAGAGAGAAAATAAACAGTGATGACAGACTTGTTTTGCGGATGCCTCTCATTATCAAATATAAAAAGAGAAGCGTACAATGTGTTTGTTTTGTGCTGTAGGAGTGGGTGAAAAGCGCTTTAGAATGCTAGTAAGAATAATCAGTGGTGTGGAAATACATTACATTTCCCTTTAACAGCCACGAAGTGTTTTATTCCTTATGTGATTTAATTGCTAAGTCAACTGTAATCAAAGAAATGTGTCCTGAATAAGTGGAATGAATTACATTCACTTACTATTTTGCTTCAGCTAAATGCTAAATCCCTTAAATCTCATATTCCTGACCAGCATTTATTCCTAACTACGTTGTCCATTAGTATGAGTGTAATAACCGAATAGATCATACTAAATAATATATTTACTGTTCACTTAAAGTATCTATCTATCTATCTATCTATCTATCTATCTATCTATCTATCTATCTATCTATCTATCTATCTATCTATCTATCTATCTATCTATCTATCTATCTATCTATCTATCTACTTACACACAGGTTTTTTCCCCCATTATATTCATATACTTTTATTATGAAGTAACGACTACAACACCCAGTTGCTCGATAAAGTTGAAAGTAGTACTTTATTTCTAATTATGCTACAAGTTAATGGCAAAACAAACAAACAAAATCTTTCACCTGTTTTTTTTTTTTGTACTTTTTTTTTTTAACCCCTGAGCACCACAATCCAGCTTTCCCATAATGCACTGGATTATCCAAATAAAATAAAAAGAGGAATAAAAGAAATGTTTTGAAGGAAAAAAAAAGAGATTCTAAAATCTACCATCATAGCATTGTGTACATATTTAACAAAGTAAACATAGTTTTTTGTAAGCACATGAGTGAACCCTTTTCTTTTTTTTTTCTCCTCTTTTCTTTTTAACATTCAACACAATGATTTCATCTCTGTTAACAAGCTTTCTGATGGTGAAACAGTTTCTTTAAAAAAAGCTTTGGTTTTTTGTTTATTTATTTATTTATTTTTTTACAAGAATCACACTGACTCATGTTCTCGTTTCACAGTCGAACAAATACTCCAGAGTTGCACCCACATCTCTGCAGTTTTAGGGGAGATGCGAAGTGACAGCTACGTGAAAACATTGCTGAGAAAATAAAAATAAGAGAAACGTCTGGTAGAGCACGTCGCACCGTGACAGCCACGTGTTCGGCGTTCCACGTATTCCATTCGGTTTTTTTTGTTTGTTTCTGTATGATTTAAACGATAAGATGTCGAGATCTAATCTGATGTTGTGCTAAATTCAGGACACATTTTTTACATTCTTACGGTTATTTTTCAACCAAGGCCTGAACCGAATATATATATAATCATGTTTACTCTGAGCTAATTTCACAGCAAAAATGTGTATGCAATTAAAGGTGGGGAAAAAATAATCTGAGAATCAATGTAAAAATTATATTTACATTTTTTAAAAAAAATTTGTTTATTTAGTATGCTGTAATTGAAATCTTTAGTCTAATTTAAATGTTTCTAGGGCACTTTCAGCTCTCAAATCCCAAAAAGTCTTTCCAGAGAAAATCTTTTGGGGTTTTTGGTGTGACCAGGATTACTGCAGCCTTTCGCAAGGCTATAAAACCTAGCAAATGCAAAAGCCATCCAAATCTAATGCAAAGTGTGTTGAAATTAAAAAAGATCGAGGGCCAATGCTGTTTCATTTCAAACGAAAGAAGTCGCCGTGGCTATCCTTGCGCTAACCTTGACCGTCTTAAGATTTCCACCAACACGCCTCAGGCGAATCGTTTGAACGTCGTGTCACGTGACCTGCATTTGGAAACCACACTTTTGGTCATCTTTAAAACCAACATAATGTTGTTGTTGTGTATGCAAACAGTGATTCAAGTAAACACTGGAATCGAACGATTACAAGAACTCTGCCGATACCACTGCGCATACAGACAGCTTAAAAATCCGAGTAACGTGGATGTTATCACTCGTAGATTTTTCTCACGAAGCTGCAGCAACAGCGTTTTGACGCAGAATAAAAAATTTGTGGTACACAATGATTCCGTTCATTCATATCATTTACAAGCCCGTCACTATTAAATAGCCCAGAATAGATTGTGTACATATAATAAAATCCTTCTGGCATTGTTCTTTTTCCACACACGTATATATATATATATATATATATATATATATATATATATATATATATATATATATATATATATATAAAATAAAAAATGCCACAGACAAAATTAAACAAGCGATTAAAATTACACTGTGTCCAAGCAGAAGTCTTTTTGTCTATGCATCATGTTTGATGTAGAGCCTTAAACGTTACACTTAAAAAACGGGTGATTGTGGTCAGGTTTGTTGGCACAGTCTACAACAAATGAGGTAGATGCGTATTAATATAATTCCCTTCTTTGGTATTATAATAATAATAATAATAATACAAAATAGGAAAACAAACAAAAAAATGTAAAAAAAAAAAAAAAAATCCAGTGATCTGTTGAAACAAAAGCTTTGATTTTCAAGTGGCTTCACAAGAAAAAGCAATGAAATAAAATGAGGTATACCTTGTAATTCATAATCTATTACACGTATGTACAGGTACAATTGTGAGGTATCTGGCTGCATTTTAAAATAAACGTATTTTTCTTTTTCTTTTTTTTTTTAATTGAACCCTGGAGCCTGCTGCAACGATTCAGCCCCCCCCACCCAAAAAAAATGAAAATTATTATAATAATAAATAGAATTTGAAATTATATGCTTTACAAACTTCTGAAAAAAAGAATAACAAAAAAAGAAATAAGAATATCCTCAAATTTCTCCTTAAAGACAAAACTAAAAATGGAGCAAAAGCAAAAAAGTAACAAGAAAAGTAAATCAGAAATCAGACTCAGCTCACAATAAAAGATATATTCTCAACAACTTCTGTCCATCCGGGGGTGAGTTTTGTTTTGTTTTTTTTCCCTACTAACCACACAGGTATACGTTTTCCTCATATCAGGGAGTTGCATTGAAGTGCTCAGCCATTTTTTCCATAATTAATTCCTAACTACACAATCCCGACACATATGACATGATGGCTAATGTAGCTATGAGAAACCTATATTGACAAGAACTACTATCTTTTAATGATATAAAATTGCATTTAATGAACACTTTAGCATTAAACTGAGACAGAGGAGGTGTGAAAGTGAGATAACAGAATATCACCAAATACCACGACGTCTGTTTCAGATATAACTGACTCTTATGATTGTCCCAATATTTTTGGATTATGTGGCGTTCAAGGGGATATTCGTGTCTAATCTATTTCTTTCTCTTTTTTTTTAAACTCTAAAGAAAGAAGTTAAAGCTAGAATCTGACACAGAAAGTACTTCTTATCTCCCTGACTATTTGAGGCCCCCTGTTAAGCGGAATGTGCTTCGTCTACCACTGATATATTCGTTTGTACTTTAGTTTGATAATCCTTACCATTTGCATATTTCAATTTCTGCACAGGCATCATCTAAACATGACGATACTGAGAGAGTATGTGTGTGCACAGTATCACAATGTTATTCATATGCTCTTTGGTATTTTGGTATTAAAGCTAGTCCGATTCACATGGAAAGGTAAAAGGACGATAAAAGGTGGACAAGGTGTATATTCATGTTTCAACAGCAGATAAATTCACGCAAAATTGTGTCCATGGAATATCGTCTCCCTCATCCTTGCTGTTTTCGTACAGTTTCTTGTCTTCTTGGCACTGTTTTCTGGTGAGTCTTCCAAAGAAGTGAGTCCTCAAAGCCTGTGCACTGTACTTGTGTCGCGTATGCTGCCAGGATGAGACGATTTCTCTTTCTTGTGGAAGTTCAGGAGATCGGCATGGATCGGAGGAGGACGTGAAGAAAAGGAAAGAGTGGGAAGTCACCATCAGAGGATACAAAAAAAAACATACAGTCTGGAGAGTTTAGCAGTCTGCCTTGCGTCTTTTGGGGAAAGGGAGCAGGGTTCCGTAGAGTTTGGTGGCTTAAGGCGAGGCAGCCGGTCCGTGCGAGGAGGAAGAGGAGGAAGAGGAGGAGGAGGAGGAAGAGGACGGCTTGCTGTGGTTGATGAGACCGGGGCTGCTGCTCTTTCCCTGAGAGCTGGCATGAAGGTGAGCTCGCTGGCTAGCTGGCATCACAGAGATGGCTGGCTTACGGGCAAACAGGATCCCTGGAGACAGTGCCATAAAGCGTCATCAAGCAGCTTTACTTTACAAATTTACATTGTCATAAATAAATGTAAATAAAATGCTAGTCATGTAAGCTTCATGACTTAGATATTAATAAATACAAGATTAATAAATATTTTTCAGTTAAATTAAAGTATTAGATACAAAGTAATTAAATACATGCAAAATAAATAGAAAAGTGAATATATATATATATATATATATATATATATATATATATATATATATATATATCTTACTTGTAAATATCTATGACTAAATGCAACTGCCATTAAACAATGAATAGGAATTAAAGACTAAGCTTTTATTACACAGACTTGTTCCACATATATCCATATACATATAAAAGAAAAGCTGCTGTTTTAATCTGAACGGTCATTAAACAACAACAGAAAAAAAGGGCAATCCCTAAGTCCAGGCTTAACCTTTGTCTCTTTTCATATAAACTGAGTTGTGCAAATAATGAAATTTAATGTGTGTTGAAAAACATATCCAACTAAATTAAAATCAAACTTAAAATAGACTTTTTTTTAACAAAATCTGTAGTAACACGAACCTATGTTGACATACTGCCTAACATTTTGACCTCCATTCCATCCACATTGGGTTGGACAGCGTGGCATTGGATGAGAAACAGTGATTGATTCACAAAGAAAGAACCTTTAGCTGCGGTCTTTTGCTTCAATTGAAAAAGCCCACTTTAACTCCATGTCCTTTCTAGCAAAAGTTTCCCAGCACTTATAGAGTGCACTCCAATGGGCCATCTCCAGGTAATTACAGTCACTTGTTTGCCAGGCACAAGCACTGTATCCACCTTAAGCAGGGGCTTCTTCCTTTCAGGCACGAAAGACAATAAGCCCCATCGACCTGGCAGCAGCTGGACGCCAATTTCTAGATATTTAACTTTTTTAACTCTATTGGACTTGCCACTTCATTACGATAGATTTTATAGCAAAGACATCAAATTGTGTGGAGGACTAAACGCACGGGGGTGCTGCTATAACTTATTGAATTTCCTGCCCGCAATTACATCAGCAAACGGCCGCTCTATTTACCTGTGTAGACAACTCCATTTATTTCTATTGACATGTTGATGCTGCTAATGCCGTTGGTAGACAGGTTCAATGCAGTCTCTTGTCTGTCATCTGTCAAGAGAGGAGCCGGAGAGAGCAAGGGTGAGAAAAACTCAATATGAGCATTTATAAAAGGAACACAAGAAGCAAGAGGAGCGCGCCGCCAACTATTGGCGATAACTCATGAGTGACAGGATAAGGAGCAGTTTATTAAAAGAGTCCAGAGGGAAGGAGGGGGAGGAAAAAAAAAAAAATACTCAAAAGCATGTCACATCCATTTGAACTTTTCAGTTATCTCAGGAACAGGTACTACACTGAGGGTCTATATTATAAATCACAGGCCCTTTTGAACGCTGGTCTTACTTCGCCCACTCATTAACAACGTTCAAACATCCATTATGTTTTTGATTGCAACCCTGACCCGAGCGAAATTATTTGTTCCGTCGTTTTTTTTTTTTTTTTGCAGCTACATTAAAGTAGGTTTTAATGTCTATCATTTCTCTCCCGTGTGTCATTACGGGGGGACTCCTAAATGTATTTTCAGACATGGTTTGAGCAAATAACATTTAACAATAATCTTTAAATTGCAGAGTGTTTAACTGCATTACATCAAGCTCAAAACGGCGCTATAGAATTACATTCTATTTTCCTCATCATATGGTATATAAAGCACAGCCTGTCATAATGATACAAAAGGAACAGCCGTGCAGAAATACCGTATTACTCACGAGGGAGAGAAAGATGCCGCAATCTTCGAACAGACTCTCTCATTATGAAATGCGTGACTTGAGTGCTAGCTAGACTCTGGCGTTTTTGTCTGTCGTTTAGATTTGACCTGATTTTGTGCAACGTCAAAAATATATTTGGAATGAATTGTATTATGCGCTGTAACATTGGCCGTTTATTCACATCGCGATCGTCTATCCTTTAATCTGCAGAGTCGGAGAAGTCATTCATTCACCGCAGAGACTCCGTAAAGGAAAGTCTTAGGAGGATAATATTACAGTAAACCTATATGCGTGTGTTTTCTGTTAGAATCAGCTCCTTCTTAGTTCCCTCCTGACTCACTCCATATACAGCATGTGAGATTATATTTAAACCTTAACTTATATTTAAACCTTTTACTCATTCACTGAATGGTGCAGTAACATTTATAGGCCTATATCTAAAAATATACGTGAACAGATAAACATTTTCCTGTTTTTAATCCTGAATCATAACTGATACCCAACTCAGGGTGTCAAACTGTATTTCTGCCACGTCAGCATATCTCTAAGCGGTTGTGAAAGGCCAGAAACGTAGGTGATTATGCTTTTTTAACATATTATTATGAGAGCATCTACTCTCTAATTATGGTCATGAGTCAGGTTTATTTTTGTTTCATAATAATGACATGAATCGTATTAATTCGTACCACAGCTTCTTTGCTCTAGCGGTAAAGATAAAATTAAAAGTGAAGGAAAGTGTCTTTATCTCCCACACGTCTTCTCTTCACTCTCCATGATTTCAGTATTTTTGTAGATCGCCACACTGGGTGATGGAAGTCAGTATTTGGAGTCAATCATTACATGAAAGGCTGTTAGCGCCACACATTATGCCACTTTGAAGTATCAGATGCAGCACATATGCATTCATTTAAAGAAATGTTTCAATCCACAAGAGCTTTGTGAGACACTTTTTTAAAACCTGAGTGAAATCGCTCATGTTTAGTTTGTTTTGCTCTTCATATCTACTTGCTCTCCAAGTCCATAAGATCTTTAATAATAATCATCATCATCATTATCATAATAATAATCATACTTCAGTCATTATGGATTATCAGAATCAACAGAATGATGGTGTTTATTTACAGTTCCACGGTCAGATTTTTAAGTAATGCAAGCACTGTATTGCAACACAAGTATCGCAAACTGACAACATCTAAAGTTTCTCATGCTCCCTCATGTTTCACTGACACACACTATCTGCATGTTAATTGTCTTGGTAATTGTGCTGTCGAGCCGATTACTAAGAATAAAACTTTCAGCCCGATCTCTTGGGTGATCCAGCTCCTGTGTGAAGTGTACAATTCATTATAGTTCTGGTCTGTGTGGAATAAGGGTGTGTGTTGGGGTCACCTACGTTACATTTACATTTACATTTACGCCATTTGGCTGATGCCTGGTCCAGAGCGATGTAAAAGAAAAAGTGCTTTCAAGTCTCTATCAAAGAATACATTAACACTGGTTCGGTAGG
Source organism: Hemibagrus wyckioides (assembly GCF_019097595.1). Lineage (NCBI taxonomy): Eukaryota > Metazoa > Chordata > Actinopteri > Siluriformes > Bagridae > Hemibagrus > Hemibagrus wyckioides. The sequence goes on from NC_080731.1 coordinate 7,250,165, forward strand.
TGACAGGTTTTTCTCTCTTTTTAAAGATTCCATGGCAGTGAAAGATTTATTTTGTGACACTGACCGATATCTGATGGCTGGGGAATGCTGAGATCTTTTAGTTGCTGTGTAAATTTACTGAAATTGTACTTTACAAATAGTGTAATTATTGTGAAATATGTACTTGATATTTCATACATTTTAGTCCCCCAAATATCATCTTTAAAGAATAATATGGTATAATTAAACTATGGTTCAATTGTGACTGTCCTTACACACACACACACACACACACACATATACACACCCATGTTGTTGAGCTTGATGTTCATCGGCAGCTGGCTGGCCATAGCGAAGAGGTTATGCTGAAGCGCATGCTGCATGATCCTCTGCTGCTCCTCAGCCATCAGCATCACCTTCTTCTCCGGCGGCTCTCCAGCCTCCAGCTTCTCTCTCAACTGCTCGAGGGCAGCCGCCTGCACCACCGCTGCAGCCTGGGCCGCCTGGGCAGCTTGGGCGGCTTGTGCAGCAGCAGCTGTCCCGTGGTGCCCACCCAGGGGCAGGGGGATGCCCATCCGGTTAGTCAGGCAGCTGGAAAGTATGGAGTCTTCTGTGGAAAAGAGTGAAATCTGATGAAGATTTAGGTCTGACTGTGGCACTGGGTTGGGGTTTTAAAAAACAAAGAATAAACAAAAAAATAAATAAATAGAGAAATAAACTGAGGTGTGTTTCCTGTTTTGAGGGCCAACAGGAAAATTAAAGAGTGATGTAAGTCTACATAAGTTTCTTATAGGCAAATAAATAAAAAACTGTTAAGTTTTCATCTTGTACAAATACAAGAGAAGCAAAATCATTGTGATTCCTTTAATGAAGGAAAATAAAATGTTTAAACATTACATTTTGCCTTATTAACAGAGATCCATTAAGAGACGTCTTTGTACAACCGGATAAAATACTGTATATCGTCTACTATATAAATATCTTCATGCACGTGTTATAAAATATGTCACATGCATTTATAAAAAAGTGTTTGCTCTGTATAAAGAAGTATCATGTGGTCATGGGAGTCAAACGCAAAAAGCATGCCCTGTTCTATTTTAACCCGTGTGGTGACAAGCCTATAAATACTGACTGAGCTTAAAAAAAGGCCTTTGATCCTTTCAGGAATCTGTGCGTGTTTGTGTCTTTTTCCATATGGCCACGTTACTGAATCACGTCTCTCTGCCTTCAAATGCTCCCACCGGTGCAATGCGGAAACTGGCAGCTTGGGCAAGAGGAAGTACTGCAAGCTGTTTCCTGTCTGTACTGATGACCACCCAAGCCACAAAGCGCAACAAGCATGAAGACAAGCAGGACACCTCGGCTGGAACATTAGTTTTCCTTCGATTTTTGATAGGATTTGATGGCAACGGGGACTAACACTTACATTTTATTCATAAGTATAAATAAATAGACACCAAGGTCACATGTGGGTTTACAGGTGCTCATAAACAGCCAGAATTTAATTGTTTGATAAGAAATCCTGGAGAATTTATTTAAGATACAGAATTTATTTATACTCTTCAACAGTGAAAATATATATATATACTCATATGTTCATATATATATATATATATATATATATATATATATATATATATATATACTGTTGTATATATGCAGCAGCTTCAATTATATTTTATAAATCTATAATATTCATTAAATAAATTACTCATAAATCCTCCTGGGACATCAATTGCTGCCAGCGATATAAAATAATCAATAAATAAATAATCAATAAGTAATTAATAATGAATGTTATCAATGTCTTTTGCATTGCACAAACTGTTTACGTAATCCTCTCTTGCACAGAGAACCGCACGCAACGTACGAGAAACATTTTACTTTCGTTTCATTTGTTCTCATGAGAATTTATGCTATGGAAAATCGTCCTAATTTATTTTTTTAGCCCTTAAATTTTAGTCTTATTTGTGTATAATACCCATTTAGTTCATTTTTGTCTTTAATTTTTATATTTAATTCTTCCTCGTCTACTTAACTCGCTTCATTCACTCATTCTCACGATTGCTTTCTTTCTCTGCAAGAACACCCATGTGACATATTTTCTTAGTACACACAAAACCCTTTTCACCTTTCTTGATGACGGGTGTGTGGGCCATTTGGCCTCCGTTGGGGGTTCCTATGCTGATGTGGGACATGGGGAGTTTGGGTGAGGGCAGCAGGGTGGGGGTCCCTACAGGCGAGTAGTTGAAAAGGGCTGAGCCGTAACTCTGTCTGCGGCCCTCGCGCCGGTTGCTGTCGATGGCTGCCTGCAGCTCCCCAGGTGAGCTCAGCCCTCGCTTTTCACATTCATATGGATAGAGGTACTTCATATACCTGAGCAGAAGAGGAAGATTTGATCAGTCTTAGTGACAGGAAACAATGCAAACTTTAACATTTCAAGAGCACTGCTGTTTTCCTATGAGGTGAAGTCATGATCAGGTGCAGGATAGTCCTCACATTTGTTTAAAGAAGGCTTTGTTGGAATATAAGAAAATTTGGTAAGGTGATGCTGATGTAAATCTTTCAGAGACGGAAAATTAAAGGAATTTATTTGAGTCTTCCTGTATACAGCACTGTAACCTGACCTTTTTATTAACATTATAATACTATTTCAAAATAAATAAATAAAATAAAATAAAATAAAATAAAATAAAATAAAATAAATAAATAAGGTATTAAATACAAAGCTAACATGTACCAGTTGGCTTTAATGGACATTAAACAACCTTTTTTACTTATATTTATACCCAAAGTAAATTCTGAGCTGATTGAAATTACTTAATTTTGTGGTGCTATTGTGGAGGATTTTTAAAGGAATAATAAAGTAAACTGTCCAAGGAGTGTGATTTGTCTGGATGCTACAAAATGGCTCAGACAAATGTACTACACTATACGATAAATAGTGAATTTAGGCATGATGCTAGATAAGTATTTTAATAAACAGTATAATATAAACAGTCTATTATTATTATTATTACTATATGAAAGGTGGCTACAATACAAATAGAAAAGGAAAAACACTATGAAGCTTTGCTCATGATATCTTTGTCTCTGTGTTATTTTATCTCTTCCACTCACATCATGTCAGATAAAACCCTCTCTGTACTTTAAAGGCAGATCATTGAATCAGACTCTATGTTCAAGAACTGGCTCTTGGTCATCAGTAATTGAAGATATAGGAGGTTATCACACTCACTGGGTCCGGAGAGTGAAAGCTGCACTGGTAATCGAGGTAGGGAGGTTTAGACCTCTGGTAATCTCGCGCCATATTTTCTTATTGATGACTTCCACTAAGCCACCTTTTTCAGTGACAAGCTTGTAGAGAGTGTAGAGATCCAACACCTGCTTGGCCATGATAGGAATCCGATTCACTGGAGTCCCTACAGGAGTGGGACACACACACACAGAGACACACAATATCCACAATCAATGCCATTAACTCCGGCTTATCGATGGGTCTCTCTGCCGCTTACGAGGCCAATCAGTCTGGCATAAGTAAAATGTCCGACAGCCTCGTTCTCTTGGAAAAAAAAAAATCACTTTTACCGCTCAATCAAAAGTCTCCACTGTCTGGTGGAAATGTACAAAAAAAAATGTTCAGGACTTGACAAGACATCAGTCACCATTTGCAATCTATTAAATGGACCAGTGTTATATATTTATATTTTTAATTTTGTGATCCGAAGTGAAGTGGTGTTGCTTCCTTCGTGAATTCTAAGATTACAGCTTGTCTTGAAGTCTTTTAAAGATTTTTGTTAAAAACAAAGTGACAGATCCTATTTTTCAATTCATCTTCGTTCATGTTATCACTTATTTTGCAGCAATAAACAGTCATTCCCTCTGGTTTACCAGCCCCCTTTTTTGCTTCCTCTTGACTTTACTAGGACAAAACGCAATGCAACTTTTCACATTACAGAGAAACCACAAAATCGTGGGTCCCATGTCAGAAAACCTACAGCTTTGGTTACTGGAGACTCCTTTCAAAAATGCTAAATGTCACCCGTTTTAAATCTGTTAATGTCGACCATCTGCCATAAAAGTACTCATATTGGTGGATACCATAGAAACGTAACCATATTGAAATGAGTGCATTACTAACCAATCAGAATGAAGCATTCGACAAATGGTGCGGTAAATGTAATTTAGTCTTCATCTGAACCAGAGTTGACGAAGTGACAGTAGTACTGTTGCAGATTTCCATAATGTATGTTGTAATAATAATTACAACAAACATTAAAAAACATACATTTCAGTGGCTTTTTAACAAATCAGGTCCATGACCTGGAGAGCAAACTCTAATCTTCTAGTCTGAAGAAAAATGTTTGCTTTAATCAAAAACAACAAGTCAAATAGGAATGCGTTATAAATCTCGCCCTGTCTAACGCAGCTATGCATTTTACCTCCTGATTTCCCGAATACAAAAATCCCCTGTGATAATTTGTGCTCACGATTTAATGCCAGGTCATAAAACAGCGAAGAAGAGCAGTGCTTTGTGTGAATTGGAGAGTGGCTGACCTCCAGATAATTAACCTGTATTTTGCTGATAGAGTTCCATTGTGCCCATCGGATTTACCATAATAGCAATCAATACTCTGAGAAATATAGTGCAAACAACAGCAAGCACAGCGCTGGCTATGAAAAGACAGCGGAGAGTAGAGGAATGGTCTACGGTGGTAAAAACACATCAATTAAGCCTTATAATTACGGCTTCATTTTGCCTCTCTGGCATGTGAACTAAGAGACACTATTTAAGTAAATGATTTATCTGCGCTTGTGCACTGAACAATGATGGAATTACATTTAAAGTAGTAGCACCATCTAAAACAATCAATTGCTATTTCTAACTTCTTACTTCGCCCTGAATTGTCCATACATCACGAGCAAACAACTTTTCTCTCTTATGCATTTTTTTTTCTTCTTTGCTTTTTCTTTGCTTTTTTTCTTTCTTTTTTTATTGATTCAAAATTTCAACAGAGGTGAATGTTATGACAAGTCAGAGATGAGGCCATGCCTGTGTGCTTTGTTAAAGCTACTGTGTTACTTTCCACGAAGTTGCATTCATACCGTATTTATAGATACTCATACAACTATACGGTATTAATTCTTAAGCGGTCGCTCTAATGCGGTCTAAGAGCCGAGCATATCGCCCCGGAGGATTAATTCCAGTCTCTAATTTAAGGGTAGGCTTACAATTAAAAGCAAAGAACATCAAACTCAAGCTCTTCTCTTTATCCTCAAAACTCCTTCATAATACGCAGCACCCAAAGATAATCGTTAAAACAATTATTTATCCACAAACACAAAAGACTAATGTAAACGAGTATAGGGCGATAAATAAAAACGGGCTTGACAAAAGCCAGCATCAGGCTGAATCTAAACCCAGACAAGCCCCTTTACAATGAGATTTATGGGCGCTCGATGGCCAAGGTGATGCATGCGGTCTCTCTGATTCCCTGAAAGAGATACAGCGAATAAAAGCCGTAATGAGCTTTTGTCAAGCCAAGCTACCCGATGTGGCTATGCATCATAATGACAATGAATGATTACATGAAGAAAAAAAAAACATGTTCGACCTGAACTCCATCCCCCACCAACCTCTTGTTAATTGCTGCCGCACTAAAAATGTGGAATTGACGAAGCGGTGAAGGGTTTTAGCGATAGTGGTGGGAGTCGGTCATCTCCTCAGCTTTCTTCATCTGTAATGCATTTTCTTCAGACACTCCAGTGAGGTAATGGAAAGGGGATGGGGGAGATGCGTCTGTGCTTACACGCGCTCCCAAAAAACACAGCGTGAGAAACCACCTTGATTCACACATATACTACAGGAAATTGAGGAAACCAGAGGAGCTCATGAACTGAACAAGTCCCATGTGATTTGAGAACAGAAGAACAGAGAGAGAGAGAGAGAGAGAGAGAGAGAGAGGTTTGCCCACTTCCTGAATTAAAAATGAAATCACTTGACAAAGATTTGGTCACTAGTCAAGCGTCAGCTAAACCGAGACAATGTCAGAGATTTCGTTCTTTCTTTCTCTTTCTTTCTTTCTTTCTTTCTTTTTGAAAACTCTGTGCTGTCAAATAAACAAACAGAAACCATATTGACATTACAGCAGGACTCTAACCGCATTCATTTACCTTTGACATGTACTGTCCTTTGTCCCTTGCCGGACAAGGTTATGAGCTATTGTGGGTATTGTATTACTGACAAATTGAATTTGAAAGAAGGTCAGAGCATGTGGTCGAATTTATTTCACAGCCAAAAAAGAACAAACATGCAGAGATGCAAAGCAGGTGTCCATAAATTCACGCTGAGGAAGTGGAGTATGGGTATTGTGTCAACATTTTACTTGACTGAAAGTCGAGGAATTACTCGCTCTTGTCATGTGCTCAAGACATGAAATATGACAAATAAATCTATCTATCTATCTATCTATCTATCTATCTATCTATCTATCTATCTAGTAGACAATTTACACAGACCAATATTACAATGAATTTATGGATTCCAATTGCCCATTATTATATAAATCCTTAATACTTCCATTATTTACATTTTGCACAAATTGTGTTCCTTTTGTGTTCTAGTGCTACGAACTCAGCTCACTTTTTCACAAAACCTTCCCATGCTAAAAAACACATACATATGTAAACACTTCCTGAGGAATTTTAAACCTTATGTCATTTAAGCCATGTATAGACATTTCCTATGATGATGTAATGATTCTTCCTGAAAGATTCATTGTTTCCTGAGATTCTGTTGCTTACTGCCATTATAATTACTTTTCTTAAAATGTCCTTTTTTCACATCATAACTCTTCTCAGGCCAATAGAATACTGCGTGAGCCACTCAATATGTGGTACTTTAACTATAAAATAATGACAAATAAATTGTTTATTAGGTGAAATTCTACCTACAGGGTGAATCACAGTGACACAAAACAAAGCCAAATATGTATGATGTGCACAAAACAGATCTGATGATCTTATTATCTTATTTCCACATAGATCTTTAAAGGACTAATATCAGTTTCAGTCTAATTGAAGAAATAACACTGTAAGTATAACCCTAACTCTAGGATGTGATGCTTCTTATTTCTATATCAAGTGAGTATGGCTGTACATCTCGATTGCTAAAGACCACTGCTTATTGTTAAAACATCTTTTATTTACATTCCCAGCAGCATGGCATTTCCACTTGTGCAATTCAGCTATATATTTTGAAAATACTACAGCCTGAACTGAAGAAAGGCTCTGAGGAAGGAAGGAAATTAGGGGTGAACTTTGACAAACACGGGAACAGCGTGGACTTTCCTGAATTTTCCCGTGCCACAGCTTGAGGAATTACTCTCTCAGCTTTCAACTAGCTTCGCATTCTCCTGTGTTGGCATTCAGGTAATGCAAAAGGTGTTAAACATTGACTCAACATAAAGTGCTGAGGCGGCTCTGGCTCTGGTCAATTTATCGCTAGTGCCTGGTAGAAATCATGAATCACTTTGGGTATTTAGCAGCATACAATGGGCTATAACACCCACATTGTTCCTATTGCTTAAAGATCAGAAGGTGTAAAAGGGTTCATCGCTCCATTTTGGTGTCATGATTGACGTCTGCATTCTTTAGGGTTTAATCTTAAAGATACCTTCAAGAAAGGAGACAATGTGAGGATTTACATGTGCTGTTCAAACACCTTATTCGTCCACATTTCTCCATAATGTCAGTGGAATCAAGACAGATTGTTAGTTTAAGTAGATGACTAACTACATTACTGCACGCTAAAACATCACGTCATACCTGTATTTTTTTTCTATCCACCCTTTGTGTATATAAACATGGGACAATTAATGGAAAATTCCACTCTTAATATCTTACAGGTCAATATTTGTAACACCTTTTGTAGTGTAAAGTTCTTACATCGGGCCTTTTTCACTCTGGTTAACATTTCCCAACATTACCCACGATGCTATTTAACGACATGCTGACAGTGGCACTGGTATCTAAGAAAGTGATGCAGCAGTGCTTTAGTATATCCAGTATAGTATGTCCAGCTGTCATTTCCTCATCTATACCCTCTGCGGAAATGGATCAGCATCCAAAACTTACATCTTCATGCTAAAATCACCATCAACAACATCACACTCGCCAACTCCAGCTAGCCTTGGCGAATCTCTGCTGCTTGAATCTGAGACTTTGAATCCATTGTTAGCTGCCTCCACTATTTCTACACTGGAAATAATCTTTAATATAGCTGGAAAATGCAGAGAGAGAAAATAAACCTGTTTGTATGTTTCAGTATAAACGTATTTAACGTGTTTCAGAGTGGACTCTACCTTTAATGCTAAAACGTTCACCATAAGTTCTCTCTGGAGGATAAGTGAGTGTGTGCGCCCCCTAAAATCATCACTTAAACACAGATCTGTTTGTGTTCGGCTGCCAGCCATTTTGATTTGGAAACAGATACGGCCATCTCAATCCACAAGAGGCTGCGTGACAAACGAATCGTGTGTGGCAGGTTATGATTGATGATGGCAGGGGCTAAGAGACACTAGGAAGGCGAGTGACCTTTGAGCTAGGGCCAGGTCTACAGGGGCCGATAGAGTAAGTTCACTTTCAAGCCGAACACAGCAGGGGATCCTCCGAACGGCATTGATTTTTGATGTGAACCCGACAAACTGAAGCCGGGGAGATTTTTTAATTTTTTTTTTCAAAGGTTTTCATTTTCATATGCAACCTGGCAGTCTTGTAGCTCTGTCATTCCGTCAAGCTAATGAAAAAAATCTGAAAGGCTGGATCTCACACAGAGGTTTTCTTGGATAGTTGGAATTTGAAGCAAATTAAGTGGATAGTTCATTGCTCGCTCTTTTAGAAAGAATGGTTACTCAAGGCGATCTTTTGGATGGATAATACATTTAGTTCCCTCAAAGGTTTCAGCATCCTGATGGAAAAAAATACCTGGAACGACAAGTTAGACTGAAACATGTTCGTACAAATAACACTTTTCTCCTTCACATCATAGAATATTAGCACTTTATTTAACTTGGTCTGTTCCATCACGTTAAATATACTTCTCATGAGCAGTAGTATTTATTAATTATTTCTAACCAATTCAAAGCTGTTTACATCAACACATTAGTTCTAATGTGATTTATCATAAATACTTGTTTTGCTCTTACAGAAAATTGTAAACTGCAAAAAATTTTTATTCTAAATGTAAATGATAAATTGCTAAAAATCTAAAATCAAATTTAATACAATAAAACTGAAATTTAATACACAGGCTTTCAAGGTGTTAAATTTCCCCCATAACTGCTCTGTCAAGCTATAAAACACATCATTTTGTTCTAGAAATTATAGAAATTCTTTACAGCGTACTGTTTTGTTCTAGCTAGTTCTGCAGTAAAGCCTGCACTTACTGAAATCATCATTCAAAAAAAATAAAAAACAAAATAAAAACCTCTACCTCTTCCTTACGTAATCTCCAACCTAATCTCAATCCATCTAATCTCTATCTACTGCATTGTAGACTATTTATCCGGAGACACAATCAGCTCCCTACACAACCAGGGACTAAATTAGAGGTCGGCTTAAGTGAGCTGAGCGCCTCCATTCTAATAATAATAATTATTATAATAATAAATAATGCAACAGAAATATCAATCAATAAAACAAGACTGAAAAATCCTTTAGCAGATTTCAATTTTGTATTATAGCCTACTTTGGGAACGATCGATAAATTTGTGTAATTTTTTTTATTATTTGGGTTACAAATTGTATGTGTGTTGCAATGCTGTTTTATGTGTTATTTTATTTCATGGACCATTATATTTAATGTAGAGCACTTTGGTCAATGCATGATTAAAATTAAGCCCGTAAGGTTGCAAAAAAACATGCTACAATATAATTTCCCCTAAATCAATATGGAAAACTCTATAATATCAAATAATTCACACAAACTGAACTGAACAGATGTTCAGACATGGTGAGCTCTCATGAAAACAGCTCATTCACCAAGACCATTTAACCCCTGTCTATTGTGTACATCATAACAAGCAGTAATATAATCACACCTTCATGCTTATGCTACTTAGATTACACGCTAAAATGTAGCTTATAGAATGTGATACAGCATGAGATCAGATTTTTGTTGTCTAGGCTTCCAAACAGCAAACCCACAGCTCTATCAGAGTTCATGTGCTCGAAGCGTTGATTCAATAATTCTTTAAAGGATAATTCAACTACTGTGATGTATATTAGCGTTACTTCTCAAAGAGGTAAAGGTATCCTGAAAACTTTAAAAATTCTGAGGTAAAACATTTAGAAATCTGTCATGGTGGAAATGAAAATGTTGCACAGTGAAAATGCAAATGGTTCCTGAACTCTCTCACGTCTTGCTGCTAATTTGGTTGATGCTAATTATCGATCATCTGCAACCCAAAGAGAAAGCAAAAGCACAAACCGAAATCAGGAGGAAGAAATACAGTTGGTACTTTCATTGTTTTAGACATTTTTTCAGCACTTCCCCAGCACTTATTTTTAATATATTACATACTTTCTATATTCTACATATTTTTTTTTATTTTAAAGATAAATAACTGTGTCATGCAATGCCTTTGGGAGGATAAGTAAGAAAAGAAAATTAGACATTTTCAGCAAGAAGACAAGACATTTATAGTGTAGTGTCTGGGTCAATTTAAAAAAAAATATATATATATATATATTTTCAGAATTTTCAACATTTTCCAGATGTGCACATGCAGCCTGGTATAAAAGGGTAAATTTATTTTATTTTATTAATTTTTTTCTATTTTTATTTTTCTTTAGGTTTCTTAAGAATCCATTGTTGGTGTTGGTATTGCTTTTCTGTTTTGCTATTTAAATTTCTTTGAGCATTATACACTTTAACTCTAAACTGATCTCTGATACAACCACAGAAACAACACACTTGCTTTACGGGGTACTGGGTGTGTCTTTATTTTTGCATGTCTATCTGTCAGCTGGCTTCCCATTTGCGTGCATTGTTGGTGTTTTTGCTTACTTGGAATTACCTACTTAATAAATAGAGGTGCTGAAGCCAAACGTTTACACCCAGGGTGGCATGAGAATGTAACAGGACCTGCATCTGGTCCCTGTGTGTGTGTGTGTGTGGAAAACTATTAATAGCCTTAGCCATAGGGGGGGATAGATAACAGTTGTGACAACAGCATACAACACCAACTTATCCCTGATGAAAGTGCTCAGTAGATCACTGATTATAGCAAATTCCTGATACAGGGCTTTAAATAAGAGGCTAAACACAGCTTCAGGTTATATTTCCACTCTGATTTTCTTAAGAAAGTTGTGGGTTTTCCTCTGCAAGGATAGCTGAGCTGAATCGCATTTAGCGAGAAAGTCACACATAACGCTGGGGAAATAATAAGTACTTTAAATAATAAGTACTTTAAGTACTACTAATAATAAGTACTTTCAAAATGTTTTTATAGCACTAGTCTACACGTTTGTTTCAGTTCATTCAGATTTGAGAAAATACAATAAATGTAATTCAAAGCAAGTTAAGATTAAGGAATAAATATATTTTTAAAAAACCCCAAAAACTGCAGGTGTTAATTATACTCAGAAATATTGGCTTGGTAGAAGTGTAGTGTAACTAATACTGGCTATGGTTAATCATTTGAATGTGGCAGCTAATCTTGTTCTGTCACACACATCTGAATTTAGCTTTGCTAAGTGTGGCTAAGTATAGCATGAAATCTTAGCCCACTAGCATAAAAAATACTTATGTTGCCAAAGTAAAAACAAAGTGACTGATGACATTTTGTTTGGTGTGTACTTTCGATTCTCAGTGCACACAACATCCTGTCATGTAAAGTTCATCCAGGACATATTTCTTAACCAGGTAATGTCATGAAGAAAATGAATAGCTTTTTTAATTCTTTGCTCTTTCGGCTTTTCATGCTAATGATTATTACATTGAAATGATGCTGTCACTCAACTATCCACCCACAGTATCTATTCATCCAATGTTACTAATGCACAAGAAAATACTTTATAAATCGTTACAGTCACAAAAATTCACCCGACTCGGCATATTAAAAGATACAGAGGTGAGGTTAAAGTTAGGATTGAGATAGAGTTAATGTTTGTACCTTTTCCTTTTATACAACTTTTGTAAACAGTCTAAGAAAATCTAACCAGACTATCCTTGTTAGTTCAATCATGTAGGAATTTCTCATGAGGAAATAAAACACAAAGTTTGCTTTTAGAGAAAATAAGCAACAATGGAGTAGTAACAAAGCTTATTCTTACAAACTGAAGTGGAATACTTTCCCCATGACATCATGTCCCAATCTGTTTACCACAACAATTACAATATCTACAATATCTAATTAATTAAATAGTGATATATATATATATATATATATATATATATTTATAGTTACATATAATGTTGCAGAATGACACTGAAAGGAGCTCCTGTTATCATTAATCATAATCATCAAAACACCATGGAGATCTCTGGAAGATCAATCATGACTGCCCAAAGATGTGTCACACATTCAGCAGAAAACCTATCAGCATGGGAATAGGTCCGACAATATCAACCAGAGCGCCAAAAACCACATATTTTGGAACCTTTGCTTGCAGTAGAGCATGTTTGTGTGGCTGACACACCTTCAATATAACATTTATCTCCCTGCCAACTGTCACTGCTAGAGTACACACGGGTCTTAATTCACACAAGCCACAAAAAAAGGACAGGGTGAACTCGACACGGGAATGTAGTATTGCATGTCAATAACGAACATCGTTCGTGAAAAAGACCGGCCAGATGGCATTCAGTCTCGCCAAACTCACTTGATAAGCAGGTAATTCGAACAGGATAGTTAGTCGAAACACAGCACGCACATCTCCCATCAATCACGCCACACAAAACAAAATTTTAATCTGCTTCATTCTGAGTTGTAAGACTGTGGAAACAAATCTGGACCTGTTCAATAAAGAGCTAAAGGATGATATAATTCCGCGGAATCAACCAGAACATACAAGTCAGCTTAATACTAAAAGACAATGCAGTAAGTTGGTGTAAATGGGTTTCAGCATGATTCAGTCACATACATTAATCATTCAGCCATGTTGTTCCTGGGAAGCTCAAAAATCAATAATATTAATGGACATATATTGAATATTTAATCTATGATATTCAGCAATTGAAGCAGAGACGAGGATGAAGTAACCTGCAAGTGATAAGGAATATATATATATATATAAATATATATATATATATATATATATATATATATAGAGAGAGAGAGAGAGAGAGAGAGAGAAGAATTATATAAGCAGAAACGAGGATGAAGTAATATATTTATTAGTTGCTCTTTCGTATGTTGATTATAAGTAAACTTCACATTTGTTTCTGAATAAAATTTAGAAACATATATTTTTATAATTTGTTTTAGATATGCTAAACAGCACCGATTCATAATTCTACATAATGCTCCAAGTCTTTATTGGGATTATTTAGAAGTCAAATGTATTGAACTGTTCGCCACATTGTTGTACTAATAAGCTATTTTACCTTTCAATCAATTCAATTTTTTATTTATTTATTTATTTTATTTTTAGTTTGGAACAGCTAATTTCTATAGACGTGTAAAGTCCCATAGAAGCTCTTATTTTGTCTTTCTGCATGACCTGATGTGAAAAGATCTGATCCACTCCCACATATTTATGCCGTGGCATCACTAGACAGAGCGACTCCTAACTGCCTATCTCTCTCGGATTAGCCAGTGGCGAAACAAAAACAGTGTAAGCCATAATAAAACCAAGCCCTGCATGCCTGTCATAAAAAATTTTGCCAAAGCACTTGTTTTTTCACTCAACTGTGCAATATGATTTATACATCACACCTGATTTAGTCATCATTAAAGTATGACTGATGGACTAAATAAGTAAAAGGCTGCCTTCAGCAACAGGTTTTTGATTATTTAATTTTCCTAGAAATATAAACGAAGGAACATGGGCACCACCGTATTGCCATATCTATCAGCTCTTTCTTGTTATACTTTAACTGATTAGGATTTCTTTGTTAAATATTTAATTTTAAAGCAAAAATGTACTTTTAGACTTTTACATCATGTCACAGTAGCACTGTGTTTAGTTTAATTTCTGCAAGTGGTTTCAGATATGAATTACACCAGAAGTATCTTAATCCAGCCTAAGAAGGCCATTAGCATGAAGAGGTAGGAACAATGCAGAAAGCAGACGCACTCTTTAAATTGTCAGGGATACAAAGCTGTCATTAATGGATTAAGTAGTGGGCTTCTCGCCGATCGTTCACCTGAAGGAATTCGCAAGACTCTTTTGTCTAAAGGCACTTACTAAATGCTCACGGATCCACCAGAGAGCCGTGTCGAACATGTGCTGAGCACCTTTTCCGATGAGCATGTCCCAACTGATTCATGTAGCCATCTAAATTTTTATGATGCCTGTCCACAGGTTGTGTCAGAGATGTAAAGAGGAGAAAGAATCTGAATTCCAGCTCGAATGGTAATGCTGTAAAACTAAATCCCTGTGACCTCATTCAGTCACTGAGCTATTTTGTGTATTTGCTACTGTTTTATTGCTACTGGAAACATATAACATTCGTGAGCATGCTTTATGTAAGCAAATACCATGGAGCATGATGTTCAAGGAAAATAATCTCAGATAGGATGGTGGGATGCAGCTTGTAGTGAAACAGACTGACTGCTACCATCCCAAGGTTAATTATTTAACCAATAGCAGCACACACTGAAGTGGTTTATTCCTCTTAACCCACAGCAATGATTACAATTTTTAATATTTTATCATATTATTGTTATTGTTTACATCATTTATTCCATTACCAACCTGTCTTTCTTCTCTCTCTCTCTCTCTCTCTCTCGCAATTATTATAAAGAAGAAAAAAAATCGCCAGCCACAGCTTGTCATGTTACTGAAAGCATGATCTCCTCATTCTTAAAGACTTTCCCATGGCGTGACTGCTTCCATAAAGGTTTAATAAATGTCTCCTTACAGAAAGCTTCACCTTTGGTAAATATCAGCCCTTTTTTTCGTTGTTTATTATGTGAAACACCTGCCATACAAGACCCCCCCCCGTATAGGAGCCGTGACTATGGCAACAAAAAAATATATGAACAAACACGCTAATATATAAACCTGAGGTTTAACACTACTGTCAGGACTGCTGTTAACGATAATTAATCAATGTCCAAATAAACGAGTCAAAATAGCTTTAGATTAGAAAGAGTTTACACTTCATATAAGTTTATACTTATAGTTTATACAATAACATCATTTGCACCTATGCATTTAGGATTAAAGCACATTTTATTCCTTCCCCTGTTGTTTTTTTTCACTCATAGGTTGCGTCCTTTCTCAACTAACGTGCCTTAAAGTGCGTATTTCTCCCGTAAAGTGATTGAAGGTAATGCCCACTGAAGCTGCTATCTGAGATAACAAACTTTCTGACAATGTAGTAATTAATTTGTTCACAGGAAGATAATAACAGGATGTTATCCCTCCCCCAAGGTCTTTCCTTCTGGGGCATTTTTCACGCGATCTGAGTACAATTAAAAAAGCAACACGGTGTGTCTGAGCGAGCGGTGAGACAGTAATGGCAGCATTGTTTTATAGATCTCAAACCGAGGCTCACACAGGAAACACAGACGTGGTGTTTCAACATCATCCTCGAACAATTAATCTGAAGTATCTATTGTTCATTCTAGCTATAAGAATGCGCTGGGAGCACTTTTACGACTCTTTGTTTGAATACTTGATGGTAGTTGATAGTTGAGAGCACAATGAATAACACAGTGTTTTATTGCCAATGTTTTATACCGCAATATAATTTGGTAGTATTTTAGTAACAACTGTAACAAACAGCATAAGGGTTGTTTTTTTTTTATTGTGCATTACAGATAGGACAAACTAGTATAGGTCATGTTTCAGTGCTTTGTTAATATGTACAGAGAGCTTCTCTCATGTTCATAGAGACACAGGTACAGGTCTTACCTCTTTTCTGCATGAAGCTGAAGAGATCATCGAGAAATTCTTTTCGTTTCACGTCATCATCGAGCTCATACAACTGTAACAAACCAACAAAAAACAATATAAGGCTTTTTAATTCACCTCACGGAAAGGACAAAACAGTAAAGGTCATGTTTCAGAGCTTCTGTGATGTTTGATAGTTTGTACAGGGAATTTTTTCTGTGCTATGTAATACTTCACAGGAAGCACTAACCGAAACAGACGTTAGGTGCTTGATTAAACATTTTTCTTTTCTAAGACCTCTGTAACCTTTGATCTACGAGTGCAAGACAATAAGACAATGCATATTTGGCGTTATTAAGTGTGTCTATCTTCACTTGGATTAAAACATACAGTGGGTGTGGCTCAATCTCTTAAGCTTGAAGTGGGTCTGGCTTAACTAGAAATTTTATATAACTAAACCCGACCATTCTCCTCTTTAAAAGCACCGGGACGTTCAAAATGGGTTTTAGCCAAAAAAATATGAGCAGACGTGCTGGGGTAGTGTGTTTTTTGTGGTGAAGATTCTTGTCTTTTAATCCCAATGGAACTCATTTTAGTTCCATTTTTACAAAATGTAGGGAAGGTTGGTGAAACCTTATGTAGGGCAGTGCATACTATATAGATTATTTTAAATAGATGGTACAATGTACTGTGTCATAATCAGATAAAATTATTTGTTTAAAACACCTATTATCAAAATTGTCAGGCATTGCTTAACCTCTTACATTTTTATCCCCACCCCATGACACTTAAGACTTTTTTTTTTACGCGACATTCCTCTCAGTATCGGCGCATCCATTATGTCCCCAATTCTGCCCTATTCAACAAATGGCCACCGAGTCGAAGGATTTTTTTTTTTTTTTAAAAGCTGCATCCTGAAAGAGTGGACTGTAACCTGATGGAAATACGCTACTCAACCTTCACTTTCAATAAGTCCCAGTCCATGTTACCGGGGAGTGCAGGTCGATAGATGAAAACAGAAGGATGACCTTTGAAAACAGCAGGGCACATGGAATGAGGCCCCAGAGATAATAACTGATCATTTAGAAGTGTATTAGCTGTCACCAATCTTAAAGGACCAATGCAATCAATTCCTCTGAGAAAAAAATGGCTTCGGAGAGGTACTTTTCAAAGGTGCGGAGAAAAATAATCAAAGAACGGGTCTTTTTCGGAATATGTTAGCAAAGTGCATCACGTCTTAGCAGAACCTATATCTATTCATCAAGCTTTTTGTCTATTCATCGGCATTCATGCAGAAAACAATAGAGATGGTCTGTAATCTGTGCTTGACGTGTCTCTTGTGCCCCAGGGATCAGTGAACCGCAAGTCGCATAAAGGTAACTTGAAAATCCTGCATGTCTTGTTGCCAATGAATAAAAACATTTTTGGGAAATGACTGATGGAAATACAAGTCTGGTCACAAAGCTTTATGGCCACAAATAAATAAAGATAAATAAATAAATCAACGCACAAACAATATTCCTGAGCATCTTATTGTTTATCCTGTAATAAACAACAAATCTGCCTCCGTCTGATTTCTATATCGCGACTAATATGAGCTTGGAGCCAACAGGAGTTAGTGATATATTATTTATGATGGAGGTGATGTTACAGTGACTCTGTTTTTGAGGACAGCAGTTTGGCAGAGATGAAGTAAT
The DNA here is from genome assembly GCF_019097595.1 of Hemibagrus wyckioides. NCBI lineage: Eukaryota > Metazoa > Chordata > Actinopteri > Siluriformes > Bagridae > Hemibagrus > Hemibagrus wyckioides. The sequence continues at coordinate 7,267,906 of NC_080731.1, forward strand.
TACACCACAAGCTTTCAATCCATGTGTCATAATATGTTGGACCGCAATATCCACAACATTGCTTTAAATATTAACCAGTGGAAAATATTGTACATTAGGTGGCAGCTTCCTCTTTCCAGTATCTCATCACGTTTATGTTAAACCAGTGTGCATGAGCAGCTGAAAGGAGAAGATAAGATATCTTTAAGAAGATATTCTGCTCTATTTGATGAGTTTATATAAATTAAAAGAAGGTGTATCGAGACAAAATTTTACAAAATATATATATATATATATATATATATATATATATATATATATATATATATATATATATATATATATATATAAAAAAGATGTAAGATGTTTATTTAGTCAGAAAAGGTCTGTGCTTTTTACCAATACCCATAAACCCCCTGTCAACTTTAAAAAGTACACAGAACACAACAGGGGCACTTGTATAAGTAACGCTTGAGGGCAGCAGGTCTTGATCCAGTCCGAGCGAGCCCCATTGTGACTTGGCCTGTGTGTGTGTGTGTGTGTTTAGAAACGACAAGGCTTTTAAAATTATTCCTCCCAGTCTCCTTTGTCATGGGCTGCTCACTGTGTCAATCTCCTCCAGCTCAAAACTAAATGGTCATGCTCAGACTTGACCTTGAATGGCTGTTGTTCTGTGCATTTAAAAAAAAGTGCATGTAAAGGAAATGACCGCATTCAGAATGTACCAGTTAATTATTTGTAGTGAAATAATAACTTAAGTGGGATTTAGATGGAGTGCTATCTGCTGTTTAAGCAGGCGCTAGGAAATTTGGGTTTATTGTCATTTACTCATGTTCACCTTATATAAGGAATATATAAGGAATTTTCCTTTCCTTTTATTTTACTTTACTTTGTCATTTTTAATTGCACTCACTACATGCTCATGAGAGTTCTTTATTAATATCTGCCAGGATTTCAGTAGAGGGAGCTCTTTACAATACAATACCATATTTTCCTTCATGTAAAAGTGATTTGTGCAACTAACAGATATCAGGACCCAGATATCTATAAGGAGTAGAACAAGTTCTGTATAATACTTAACACCTACACAAGATCCTAGACCAGGCTTCATATTTTGTAACCTATAAGAGGCTGAGTAAAGTAACAGGGTGACATTCTTGGGCCCAGATTTGTTTTTGCCTGTCAGAAACAACTCAAAGCTATAAAGCTGATATGACTTTGAACTAAGTTCAAGCAAACCTCCAGGCGGTCCGAGCCCATCCTGGAACATATCAAAATGGAGCCTGGTCACTCAACACAGAGGGGCTTGTTAACCTAAAAAGTTGGGAATGCCTTCAATTCCACCGACGACCACCCCGGTTTGGACAAGTAGCAACATGCAGGCTTGTCCAAATGTTCATCCCTAGGCACTTTTAAGACCACAAAGTCTCCAGAAGTCACAGCTATACAGTTCAACTCTGCCTTAGTAACATAAACTGCGTATATAGTTAATAATTTGAGATGCTCACGTCATTATGCCAATTTATGTCTTAACCTTAATGATAAGGCTGCTACTTTTGCCCACTGGCTTCAGAAAATAGCATGCCATTAGTTATCAATCAAAACATCTGAATCATCAGTACTCATTATTTCTAATTTCTACCATCATTACTGTAATTGCCCCATATTTTGTGCAGCTTCCCAAGCATGCTATTTTTTTTTCTTCCAAACATTATAAATGCTCTTATCTTTGCCTCCATCAATGTCTTAGAAGAATTTGAATGAGTGATCTGCTCTGGGCTGTGAAAGAAGCTTATTAGAACATTACTGCTTCTTCAGGTTGAATGGTATTGAGTTTTTCATGAAAAAAAAAACCCTGCTGAAGATGAAGTGTTTAATCTGGTCTGGAATATTTACACTGAGAAAAAAAAAACTATCGATTAAGGTACAATTCAGATCTAAACAGCAATCATCTAAAAATACATGGCTGATAATCTCCTGATTTTGTCTTCCGCAACATTCCAAAGGTTGTCTATGAGGTTAAAGGTCACAAAGGGGTCTGTCCGAAAGGATTTTGTACTGACCAGATGCTTTTTAGATGCAAATCTTTATGAACAAGTGCTTACATTTCTGAACGAGTCGTCTGAAAGGCTTTTTCCCTACTGAAAACCTTCATTGTAGTTTGCTACACAGCATCTTTGAGACAAACTGAAGAAATATTCATTTTAAGATTGAATAAAGAAACTACAACAGTAATCATTTTCACTGTATCTTCTTATGACCTCAGAGGTATTACTCACAGTGACCTATGAGTTTTCCTAAACATGACCTGATTAGGCTACTAACACCTGGAGCATGTTAACTAAAAATGCTTCATATGACCTTTCATATAATAACAACTCGGTGCACGAGTTGTATTACTGGTTGTATGACTAAGAACCTGTAATTATAGTTTCCTCTTCACGAAACTCTACTCAGTGCAATTTTACAAAACCGTTCCAGTCAGTCCTCTTCACCCTGATTGCTAATAAGCATCATTTGTGAACAGCAGCCAAGAGGAAAAAAGCCATGACAGCAGAATCAATATCGCAGCCATACTTTCCGAGTGCGCTTCGTGTGGGGCGCTCCATTGATGTGTGTGTGTCTCTCTCTGACAGAGATCTTCTGGGAAACTGCTGGGCTAGGCGTGTGTGTGCGTGCATGCGTGTGTGTGTGTGTGTGTGGTTCTGGTGTAAGGGGGCAAGAGTTAATTAGAGAACAACACGCCTGGTCATGCTGGCACTGCTCCAACTGGCTGAAAGCCAGCTCTACTCCAATTCTTACACACATTTACACACACACACTCACCTTCCTACTACGCCGTGCTGACATAATGAGATATCTAGACAAATATGAAGTGCTTGGCTCGGCTCCTCCTGATAGGATTTGCCCACGTACTTCAGCTGATGGACTGGATTAAGTGGCAGTGTGCTGACCATGTATTGGCATGTCCAAGTGTTATTTTACCGAGGCTTTACACCATGTGCTGTTTTCTTTATTTTTACACCAGAGGGGCTGCATATTTACTTACAGCTGCTGTAACCTAATACCTGTTATTTTTAGAGCTAAATTTTTACAATAACATCCTGTATTGCAAAGTTTAATCATTTCCAATAATTTAATAATTGTGTTGACGACAGGTTGGACATGATTTTACTGAGATATTAAGAGGTTCATAAATGAAAAAGTCAATCAAAACACAAACTAAAGAGCAATCAAACAAACAATATAATAAAATAAAAATAAAAATAAAACCCAGCCCAACAGAGAAAACATAGATCCTTATTGAACACATCCTAGTTGCAGACTGGACATGGTGTATAATTAGGAAATTGAAAGAAATTGCACTATTTGCACAATTTCAGTCTATTGTCTAGTTAGCCTAGCAAAAACAATTTAATGATTTAAAGTTATTTAGATTTTTAAAAAATGTTTATGTGGACTTTTGCATGTTTTAATTTGTTTGTTTGTTTGTTTGCTTATTTAGTTGTTTGCTTGTTTTTCTAAATGTGTTTTGCATTTATGGACCACTTAGCATCTCAGTAAAATTATGTCCAACCTGGCAACCCAGTTTTATTTATTACTTTCCTTTTCATTTTGATGAGTTTCTGAATTTGAATTTTTATTTATTTATTGTGTGTGTGTGTGTGCAGGCTAGTGTTACCTAGTTCAAGAGGTACCAGGGTTCAATGCTTGCTATTGTTAGCTTTAAATTGGAATTTTAATATGAGGTGAAGCTAAGAACAGATTCAAAGTTAAATATATATATAGTAGCTTGCTATTCTTTCGCAGTGGCAACCTAGCTGCCTTCTTTCTTTTACAGTTAAGTAATATAATTGTCTTACAAGGAAGATTTGATTCTACATTTACTAAGCAGACCTCAACCTCAACCTCACATGGCTGTACAATTTGACACAGACCCAAGACCCGTGTCCTAAAATAGATTTATATACATGCCAAAGTTACGGGTTCAACCATGTGGTACGAGACTGGAAGATCATATTGCAACACAACACAACCGTTGGTCAACTTTGGTCCAAAAAAAAAGGTTTATTATTATTTATTATATTCGTGTCATTTGGAGGTCTTTAACAGAGCTGATGCTTTATATTCTACATAAATCACTGTAAAAATGACCACCAACTTTTTTTTTCTTCGCCAGATTTCAGATTTAGTGCTTAATGTCATGAAGTATCCCTTGCTACAGAGGCTTCTGTCTGCTGGTGAAAGCTGATCTCCTTTAACCCTGCATGGTGTTTCTGAATAAAACACAGCACTGATTTATGCCTATTTTTATAACCATTGTTCATCTTAAACTTTCTTACACCTAAACAAATCAGTGCCTATCATGGTCTAGATGCAGAATGAATTAAATATATGTATTAAGAATAAAACAAATGATCACGTTAACTAGAATCGGCTATTTTCTCTCGTTCCACCCCGTTATCGCATATTTCATTAACACTTGTACCTGGAGTCTGGAAGTGTCATAACACAACCTTATGTCAACAAAAATCTATATCACTTAACTCGGGTGCTGTCAGCTTCGTATCCTCACTGACAAAGTGCTCTTTATGACTAGAAAAAACCTTTATGTCATGGTGTCATGACAGTCTTATGTAGCTATATGGACAAGTAAATGCAGGTTACGCAGGTTCCGGGAGGTTCCCCCAGTGTTCCCCCAGGTTCCTGTAATGAACATTATAACGTCCTGCTTTGCATCACGTAGCAGACATACTGTTTCTAGACAAGCGTTAAAAGCTTATCTATTATGAATAGTTTGTTAAAAGGACACGCAAGAATGAGAATAAACAGGTCCACCTTCGCCTTCTCATACGAGTCGGCGTGAAAGCAAAGCGCTATCTCGAAATCCTTCCGCTCGAACACGCATTTTTCCCCCCGTCTCTCTCGTCCTTCACTGATACACATATGGTTCTCATAAACCGGCTTTACCTTTAACTGTGTTAAGGTTTAATGTAAATCAGATCCCAGAGGTTAGCCTCCAGTTTCACCTCATTCATTAAAAAGAAGAAGAAGAAGTAGAAGAAGAAGAAGAAGAAGAAGAAGAAGGGGGGGAAAAAGAAAGTGGATAATTTGACAAAAAATGAGACACTTTAATAGCATGTCCCTGTAGTGTAATTTAAGGATTAAACCTTGAACTACACAGCACTTTCATTTCACTGTTTAATTAAGGCAAGAAAAACAGCAAATCTGTCAGGGCCACTCACTGTGTGTATTATATGCTGCGTGATTGCAGGCCATTCATTTATGTTTACTATAATTCAGCAGTAAGAAACATCCAGTACATTTTAATTCATTCCTGTTTTCCTTAAAGCAATAAAGCAAATTTTATTTATTTTTTTTTTACTAGTTTCCACATTGACCTCAGCTAATGTTCAACTACAGTTGTGAATTTCGGAGTACACGGTTATAGGTAAAAATCTGACCTTTGATTAATCATTTTTGTAGTTAACCGTTTTAAACAGTTGTACCAACTACCATAATGAACGAATTCCCATATAGTGGTGTGGACTTTAACCTTTAAACGCTGCATTATATAGATGCCTCTTGCAATTCCATTACATATTATCTTGGATTTTAAAATACGCTATCGTCTATCAACCGTGTCTGTTTCAAAATCTAGAGAAAAAACACCCCCCCTGAAAACGGACATTTTTATGACGGGTGTGGGAGAATTGTTTTCCCCCCTTATCATCTTTGCCCTTTGAGGGTCTATAAGACCTGTACAGACAGGTGCTAAACGCAGACATCTATCAAGCCCTGGTATTAGACAGGGTTAATTGTCGTTTCTTCTTAGTAAAGAGAAAAAGAAAAAAAAAAAGAGAGCATGCATACCATAAATCCATAAACTGAGCTGGATCATTTACAAATGGCACTTGTGGGAGGATAGATGGAAAAAATGGAAAAAAAAACCCCAAAACTTATTGGACATAACTGTAATGATGACACTCTAAAACTTGAATATATATCTAGTCTGTATGAAATTTATTGTCTTATTGAAATGTATTGGTTTTTGAAATGTTATCTGTTTAGATTCAGGCATGTGGGTGGGTCTAAAACCACACTAAAACAAAAGAAAAGACAAATTTACTGCTCATCAACTCACGCTGAAATCAAAAACTTTAATTCTCCATCATCTTTAATCATTTAAATGATCGGAAAGGTTAAAGGTTAGAAAACACCAAACTTCTCCCATACACCATTATTTCTCCCCTATTATTATCAGCCTTCAAACTTCTCCAGTACAGCATCAGCTCCCTTAATCTTCACCACTTCAAAGCCACACGCCCTCTGGCCCTATAGTACATACTCAACTCTACAGCAATTCATTTTTGCCAAATCTCTCTACCTTATTGTCTCGTTTTGCCTTTTATCATGGTAGATTCCTTGCCTGATGCCTCTTTTCTCACGTCAGCTCTCTGGCCCTTCCTCAGAATTGACGACCCGAATTTACCGAAGGCTCTTGTGAAACTGAGCTTACAACATACAGGTTCACCTGCCTTTAATTACCTATAGGCACAGACATCTCTTCTTAATAGACAAGAGAGCCTATTTCATGCTATTTCATCTCTCCTTTGGTAAATGGCATTGAGCTTAATTTGATCTGAAGGGATATGAAGCCTCTGTTGAATCTCACTTTCTGAAAAAATATAACCTAGACCTAGACTGCCTGAATCTCCTGAAAAAGAAATGAATATTACATATGGTTTTTTGGGGGGTAAATATTATGAAAAAAGTGTAAGAAATCATTGAAAGGTTTGACAACGGAAACTAGTGAAAAGAATACGGGCGCGACATGTAGAAGCTAAGTACTACAAATTAGCTAGAAGCAATTTTTACAGTCAGACTATACAAAAAAAATGCATACGGAAATTTAATGTAAAGTGACATGTCCATTTGAATATGTATACATAGCAAATCTAGTTTCTATAGGACGTTCTCTGGGACTTTATGGGTCATTTCTTTTGAAAAAAAAAAGATCCATGCAAACAGGGTCACCGAACATCCTTGGACGAAAAGTCCTACACTTTTCAAAGACATAGAGACCTTGCAAACTGTAGAGTAGTATTTTAAAAAGCTAATAGTTGCTTTACCTTCTTAAAAACCCCTGTGTTTATATCTATTCAGGGATAAAGATCTCACCGACTTTATGATTGCTGTTTTAAAATGACACTTAGCTTTTGAGTATAGAGGTGTGAGGAGTCTTGGAAAAAATAAAGGCAGGCTTATAAGAAAATGCAGTAATGTCAATCAATAATCACCTCATGATGTCAAAGCAAAAGTGTAAAGGGAGATCTGGACCATATGGCACGATGGCAGGGTTGATATATTGACCCCCTTGTTGTCGATTTATCAGTGGAGATTAAAATGAGCTCCAAGTTAGTGATGTTGGCTTCAATCAACCAGGTGAAAAGTAGAGCTCTGTATTTATTTATAATGTGGTTTGATGTAGATTTCAAAGCCTTCATGGGAAATAGGTTGCTGTTCCTGGCTGTGGTGGTGGTGGTGGTGGTGGTGGTGGTACATGTCTGTATGTGTCCTGATAACACACAAACAAAGAAGAGGAAGCTGCTTCTACATTCTTTACTCCAGAATAGATTGGGCATATCAGATACGATTTCAACAACAACAACAAACGGAAAATAGTGATGCCTTTATTCGCCAGGGGTTATTGAACCACAGTTGAGTGTGAAGGAATGTTGCCTAAACACAGGAGAACTAATTTGACAACATACACTGGTTCATAAGAATGCAGCCCAGCAGCAAACATGAGACGTGTGATCACTTTACCATAAAAGACCTCACACCCATCAACATTCTCCAGTGACAACTCAAGAACGAAACGTGAAGAATGTCACATTACAAATTTGCCAGCAAGCTTCAAAGCCTCTTAATTCATTTCACAATCAAGACTGTGCTCCTACTATGCGTATATGTTAGCGTAACCCTGTACTGTTTGTCCAAAACACTGAGTGTAGTTGGAAATAAGCACCAAGTACATTTTAATGGAATGTCAATCAATCAATCATCAATCAATAGTTTGTATAATGATAATAACGACCAAGCTAGCTAACGTCTGAGACATTCCCAATGCAGCTAGCTTTAGTCAGAGTTTCCAATCATTCCTTAAATCCTCGGGAGCACAAACTCTATACAAACTCTTTTCCATTTGTGATTCTTTCTTGCACTTCTACTCATACTTTGTGTAGATTGTACGTAGAGATCTTTTGCAATTCAAATTAAGCAAATAATCAAATGCTGTACTTTACCTTTTATTCCCACTAAATATCCGATTCCTGTTTCCTGAGGGAACATCTGTGCCACCTCTGGCTAAACCGAAATATTTACATGGCTGCATGTGTCACTAAAGCTATATCAAATATCGTATATGGTTAAGAGATGTAGCTTAGCTACCTGACCAAACAAGCTCTAGGCTAGTCGTGTCAGTAAGGACATTGCTACATATTCTGTACCACAGAGTGAACATTTTCTCACATCCCAGTGTTTCCTAACACCCTTTTAGACAGTGATACATTTCTCTAGCAGAAGTATACAGTATACACTATTTAATTATTAAGCTATTTGTTTTTCTCTGAACTACCGTCCACCATTTAGCTAGTTCCTGACTGGACCCCTTCCCCCATCCTGCTGTAATTGTATGATGTTTACCCTCTCAGCCCAAGGCCGTGTCTCTAATTATCCCCACATGAAAACTGGAATGTCCAGCACTGTCATTAAAAAAAAGGGGCTAACGTCCAAAGCCCAGCTGACAGTGTAAACAGGTGTGTTGGTTAAATCCCAAGCCTCATTTTTTCTCAATAAAAGTTTGAGCTTTTATTGTTGGGTCAAAGGCTAAAAGGGTTAGCTTTCTAAATCCCGCTCAAGCCGGTGAATAATTCATGGTGTGCTGTGATAATTATTAGACACAATAGTAGGGGATTTTTTTCCCTCCCTGTTATACCACCTACACTATCTTTACATCTAAATAGTTTTATTACATAATCATAATTACATATAAAAAATATCCATAAAAAAGTTGATAAAATGTTACATTTTGATTGCTTTTCTTATAGGAAAAGCAGGTAGCATCCTGGGACAACCTTTCACATGCTTTCATTTTGACATTTTCTATTAGTTTCCTGAGTTGAAATACGTTCATACGTTCATCTTGAACGTTTTGTAAACCCCAAAGTTAAAAAAAACGTCTAAATAGCCTCGTTCCAGCAAAAGGCACTAAACACACAAAACCCATTCCTGTATAGTTATTAAATTTGTATTTAATTTAGCATGTGATAAATAAAATTTCTAAAAGTAATAAAATATAGCCACCTTTTTTTCGTCTAGCTTTTTAACTGCCTATTTTTAATGTTAACACCTTTTTGTCACATTTGTTAAACTGGCTTGTTATCTTCTTGAGGTGATCTTTGCAAAAAAAAAATCTACATTATTTTTGGGGGATTATATATATATATATATATATATATATATATATGGTTTTTTTTGTTTGTTTTTTAAAGCATCAGAGTATATTATAAATGTTTTTTGGAATTAACTTTTTATTGAATTAATTAATTTGGAATTAAATTTTTTTTTAAATTCCAGTAACATTATTATTATTTCTACTTTATATTTTTATAGTAAACAAACAAACCAACAGGAATTGTATCGTTCAGCTTTGATAGTTACATAGTATGTACATTATTAGACTTGCCTACTTATAAAAGTGTTAAGCTTCATTATATGTATAAAAATGAATCCTCATTCAAAATTAGACACAAAATTGATCTATGTAACAGATCAACTTTAACCAGTTCTACAACATTTTCCAGAAGATAAGTAATCTATTGTAGCACACCGGTTTGCTGTCGTTTCCCGGCGAACGTGCACAAGTCACGCTAACATGCCCAGGCTGATTCTACAGTGTATGTCGGAGACTAACAAAGCACACAAATGTTTAATGCACAAACATTACAAGGCCCTCAGTCAGCGGAGTGAGGCCGCCGTCAGAGAACAGTACAAACGCAACCTCAGCAAAAGCGATAAAAGGCCACAACAATGAAGGCGTTTGTGCACGCCAGTGTGGAAGCTGCTCCATAATTCGCTTTTGCTGACGTTTACAGGTTTGATCAAATTCATTTGAGGGTGGAGACATTATCATTCATGGTTTAGTGCAGGTACAACTTATTTTCCCAGCTACAGACGTGGCTCCTATCGCGTGTACGTGTTGTCGCTCTGTATCGTGAACTAATTTGTATGAGGTTATGCGTAGAGACCAAATCAAGGCAGCGTGCCTTTTAGCTTAGCGATCTGAGTCAACAAGCTTCATTAGACCAGTGCTGTTGTTGTTGTGGTCTTAAGGTATATAAATGACTAACTACCAAGAACACTTATGTTAATCAGTAACTGGAATAAACCATTAGGCATTTGATATTAAGATGCTGCTCCATGCTAACCGGCTGTAAAAGAACACTGTCTGAACTCAGTGTTTTTTAATTGTCCTGTTTTGCCTACAGACTATTTCCTGTCCTGGATTAATGTTTAGGAGTTAAAGCTACAAGAAAACCATGTGGTGTCTGGTCAAGTACGGAAAATGTGCAGTTCGCCTTAAAGGACTTCTCGGAATTCTAAAATGAGTTTCCTAAAGAATTATGGCTTTTGTTTGAAATCACAGTTAATAATGAAACATGATGCCACACACAAGTACCCTTGCAATATCAAATGATAGTAATTCTCTTTTTCTTCGAGCTTTCGGGTTCTTACGTTTTGCTAAATATCCTCAAAGTAACTATAAAACCTTTAAGCAAACTTTTAACCAAGCAACCACGCAAACACAAAAAACATTTGTTTACCACGTTATGCTCCCTGACAAAGAAGCAAAGATCGGTCTTGATCTAAGCAACATTAACATTTAACGCATTATTAACAACAGATATCAGGCAAAATGGATGTGTTTCATATAAAAAGTGTAGAAATCAGGAATCATCATGAGGACTCTTCCATAAATCTATGAAAGGAACTCAAAAGACAGAATACTTGAGACACAGGGTCAAACTCTGCAAAGTCTTTTGTTTTGTAAATTTCAGCACTTAAGTCATGAACTTTTACTAACACTACAGCCAAATGAGTAACAAATAATGTACATGGAGAAGAACCATCTCACTTTTTTTTTCTTCTTTTTTTTACAAGGTCTGTGGTATCCATATTTCTGATTACTCAGGAGTCTTTGTGTCTGAAGTGTGAAGGTTAACTGAAAAAACACTTATATTTTCCAACATCTACATCACAAGCGGTTCAGCTATAAGCTAGTGAGACCATGATAGCAGTAAATAGCTTTCGATAATGGCTGTGAAATGAAGAAGCGGGCAGGGAAGTGTCATCACAGCTTTTCATATCATATCTTCATAGTTTTAAATGGTGTTAAAAGTCTGGCAATTTTTTTGTCATCGGTCATTAGCAGATGTCTGATAGTTCATTTGAGCACGTGCAAAAGCAAAAAGTGATGCATCAGGTTATTTAAGTATTTAAGCCAACTGCCAAATACTAGAGCTAGTAGTTAATGCAATAATGCGGCTGGTTAGGGTTATAAACGTACTGATGATACAAAGTGAGATAAGAAAGTGAGAAATAGTGTCCTGTGTATCATCATTTTCACTATACTGACATTATTTTAAGAACAAAACATGAAAATAATCCAAAAATCAACCAAGACCAACCAATCAAATCATTTTCATCACATGTTCTTGTTTTATTCCTCTTATTATCAGTAATTTGTCTGTTATGATAATAAATAGTTACTTAATAAACTTCACATCACACCTTTCAACCATCATTATAGTTCCAGTTAATGTAGTGTCATGTAATGCCACCAACACTAGCTCCTATTACCACTATAAGCACTTCATTCGGCAGCCTCTCTTTACTCTCTCTAATGTTAACAAGAAACCAGAAAACCCTCGGCCATGTAGAAGTTCCTCATAACAGAGAACGTCTTTACTTTCGTTACAACGCTGGAGACGTTAAAGAACAATTTCCTTACAGGAAAATTCACTTATTTTTTTATTGTAAATATGTTTAGCAGTCCCTGAACTATATCTTAAGCAAATGAAGTACTAAAATGAGTGAAAAATGTTATTCTTTCAATGTAGAAAGTGAATCAACAAAATCTGAATTAAGACTTCAACAATCATATTGCTCATTTCTCATCGCCGAACTACTTTTCAACAAAAGGCCCATCTGCCACGGATAAACACACGTATCAAAAGAAATCTTTTCCCATTATATTCCAGTGGAAGTGGATTTATGGTCTAGGAAAGAAAACTTCACCCACAGCAAACACTCCGGTAAGGACAATGTCCACATGTCTGCCGAGGCCAATACAGGCACTCATGCTTAAACAAAGATCAGTTTGTTTAGGCTTGATCTACTTAACATGAATGAGTCCGTACATTTATGTATAATGCAGTGTCATGCGTCTGTTTTCTAAGCCATGGCTCTATCATTTACAGCTGATTTTTCATGAACGCTAAGTTCAGAGTGGGTGTTTTTTTCTGGCTAAAGCTTCAGATTAATTTTCTACATCAAAAGTTATTCATTGCCGCTTAAACTCAGTGACACAGAAGGTGAGTAATGATATCAAAGCTATATTTTGGTGTTCGAGGCCCAGAGCACACAGACGCCCACAGAAATCGCCACCAACGACCCCGACACCCACACACCCACATAACCTGTAACAGAAAAGGGTCTCCATGTTCAATAAGCTGCTCTCATGCAGTCTGAAGCGGTGTTTAATCATCTCATTCTGCGGAAGTCAAGCCAACTTTGTTGCATGATACATCTGGATGATCAGCGGCACATGGATAAACAAAACAAAGAAAATATAAAGATTCAAAACTTTATATCTTTGGCAAGGCCACAAACTGCACCATTGTACATGCTCACACCTTTCCCTTGTTTAATGTGTAACTGTTCCAAATGAGGGACTGGTTTAATGTCCAGTGTTAAAGTAATCATTTATATGCGTATTAATAGAAACGGACCATAAAACCACATGAAAATGATTCGAAGTACACTGTGACCTCCATAACCCGAATAAAATATTAACCATAAGTCACATTTTTGTAATAGACTTAAAACATGAAGTGAACTAGCATTAAATAATATAAAAAAAAGTCATGTCCTCATCCACAGCTAGTCTGATGTGTGGTATCTTTTCCCTGAAATAACAACTAACCTGTTCTATTTTGCAAACGAGACATTTGAGTAACAAATTGTGGGTCAGCTTAAGCAGGACCTCTGAGAAAAATGCAGCCTCGGAGCTTTACAAGGGCATTTCCTCAAGGTGCCTTGACCCATTTTCAAAGACAAAGTCGGTCATGTACGTGCCCTTTACATTTCAAATTCACAGTTGACCTATATAAAACATTCGCATTGTATATCTGAGGATTGTGCGTTCATGTCTCCGTTCATTTATCTAAAAAATATTAATTTTAGAAAACTAAAATAGATTTAGAATTGACGTGACATTTCTAATGTGAATTTCTACACAGTAATTCAATTCGATTTCATTTCATTTATGTAGTGCTTTTAACAAGGGACATTGTTGCAATGTACCTTTACAGGAGTGAAAACAATTCAGGATAAATATTTTAACGTTATTATTGACATTTATAATAAGAACGCCATGTAAGATAGATAGATAGATAGATAGATAGATAGATAGACAGACAGACAGACAGACAGACAGACAGACAGACAGACAGACAGACAGACAGATAGATAGATAGATAGATAGATAGATAGATAGATAGATAGATAGATACTTTATTGATCCTGGAGGAAATTCAAGAAGCAATTCAATAAGAACGGCTTATAAGAAATTTACAATAAGAAACGCATGTGTATTTTATTTTCAGCCTATCAGCCTAAGCATACATAGATTATTTACAGCCTAGATTTGAACCTTGACATCAAGAAAAGGAACCAGGAAAAGATACACAACTACACATCTGTTAATACCGCCTTAACACTAATTACCTCAGATTTCATCCCTCGCTATATATAAAGGCTAAGAATCTTTTCTAGCACAGTATTAAGAAACTACATCCATATCATCTTATCCCTCATCTACCCTAACCCCCCACCCCCTTCTTTATGTAGTGCGCAGATGGAAATTAAATGCAGAGAAAATTTGAAAATTGAATATTGATATATCTACCCAAAGGTCAGCTTAGTCTTCATCCAGCAATGGAGGCAATTAAAAGTGATTCGCTTTGACATTTTCAATTGACATTGGGAATCACACCGGTTCTCATTATGCAGCTAATAACCGATCTCACTACGTTCCTGTCCTCTCCATGTAGATTTAAACCCATACATTTATTTTAAGAAAAGAGTTGTAGATGTTTGAACTACAGACAGGCCGTTATCTGGTGCCGTATCTTCTTAAACACTTTAACATGTGTAGTTTAGCTGCACATTCAAATCCCATCACAGCTAATGTCTTCTGCTGCTGTGCCCTTGATGGAAACCAGTCAACAGTTCTGTCAGCGGAGCACTGTGAGGCAGTAACTCACGACTTAGGACATAGTCACTTGGAAATTCCTCAGTACCGTCTGCCAGTCTACTTTTAATAAATTTACATTCCAGGAGAGAAGGAAAAAAAATCTTCTCTGTGGTAAGTTTTTAGTTTGAACTATAATATGACCTTCCTTCTATTTCTGACATAAAATGAAAGTATTAAGTATTATTTTTGTAATTCTGCAATGTGAGTTCCTTAATTTCAAGGTCTTTACCATACAATAAGCAATATGGTGCAATATCAACCCTGCATTTCCTACATCATCTGATCTACTTTAGCTATCCAACGATACCCAAGGGTGTATGGGTAAAAATATCTACAAAGTTCTATAACAATGTCCACTCAAAGTGTGCTCCTTATTGCTGGGGTTGTACCTTTATCTTTACTACCTTTAATATGCGTCTTTCACCTGGAGACATGTATATGGTACCATTATAAAAAAAAAAGATTTAAAGCACATAATTGGACTGTAATTACCTTTTAGAATACAGCTTTAATTGTACACCTTTTTTTAAGTAAATGATACACACTAAAAGTAGAAAAATGATCCTTGAGGGAAACACCCATCAGTGACCAGGAAAGCTACTGTAAAAAAAACCCAACATAAATTGATAGTATAACTAAGATAAAAAGAAAATGTACATTTAATAAAGATATATGGTACATCTTTTAGAGTTAAAGATACGCGACATGCATCTTTCTAGGTAAATGAATAAAACCGAAGGTCTGAAAGATGCAAAAAGTACAGTTTAGATCCTTTATTTTCTGGGACTACATTGACGAGCAAATGGCCTGAATTGTCCAAAGTACAAAAGACAAAATGTGTCTGATTATGCATGCCGAGTATCTCGCACCCACCTAAACTCTGAATTAGTTGTCGGTCATAAATCTAAAACTTGTGATTATAAGAAGGGAAAGAAACACTAAAAATATCTGGACTGGATTGCGACATAGAGAAATATTTCCTATTTAAATATGTAACACGAGATCATCTTCACTATGCCCAATTATTATAAATTCCTGCTAAATGTCTAGCATTTACAACAAAATGGGAAGTTCTGCTGGAACACCAAATCCCCCCCCCCATTCCCGCCAGCCAAATGGAGGGCATTAAATGGAGCTCACAGGATGAGGCGATGGGGAACTGCACTGTTATAAAGTTCCAAAGCTGTAATCCAGACCAGCAGTTTGGTCAGTTTTCACCATCCCCCCACCCCCCTTACAGCCACACCCTGACACACAAGTCAAAGGCTGCATGCAAGACAGGCATAAACTCTAAACTCATCCCACACGCACGACTGCTCCTCAATGAACGCTTGATCCAACAATGATAATGAAGGTCTCTAAGTTTAAAGGGGTTGTCTTTCTGTCTGGAGTCTTTATGACTCTGGCATTCATTTCATACGATCTGAAGCGACTAGGTGTGTTTTCAGTGTAAATGTTTGGTATTTAGCATTGCACTGCTTTGAGAAACATAATATATTTACTGTCTGCTTTGTGGAACTCATTCAAACTTCCTGATGAAATGACTCTTAGTTAATGGGCAAAGGTGTGCCATGGTTTAGGGGTGGAAAATATAAAACATGTATATGTTACAGTTTATAGTTTTTGTTGCTTGTCTTTCTTTCTATCTTTTTGTTAAACCTCTGGAAAGTTCCAAAACCAAGAAAAATAGAAGACATACCTGAACACCATATAGAAAATCGTGAAGACCTTATGCAACCATTTCACACATGTTCAAACACGATTACTTATTAGAGCCCAATAAAAAGGGGATAAGAGGCCTCATCTCGCCTTACACAGCACTCAACAACACTTCTTGATATCTGATGCTCCATAGTGGCCAAAGAAGTCAAATTATTGGCTCATTGCGAACCAAAATGTTGGCAGAGTACTCTGGAGGTCAGAGGAAAACTAAGAGGAATGATATACTGTCTTTTCAATTCAACCATAACAGGGCGTGACACTCTAGACTCAACATTTCCAAGGTTACAATGCTTCCATTTCTTGGCATACACTACACTACAGTCCAGAAATCTCATTCTGGAAATCAGAATATTCAAATCTCTCTCTTTTTTTATTATAGAAGGCTGACTTCATTTTGTCATGATGATAATAATGTCACAGCAGGATATAAGAAGTTGTTTTAGAAGCATAGGAAAAAATCAAGACTGGAAAATAGGAATGAAATAAATGGGAAACATGAAATGTCGTAAACTCTTCTTGGCTTCCTAAAGAGGTTGGAATAAAAACACTTTTCTTTTACCTAGAAAAACAACCAAATGAAGTAGTAATCTGCTAGTATTTCTTCACAAATGATTTAGATATACAATGCCAGTCTAGTCCAGCATTCTGTCTGGCTATGCCTGCTTGCCCTAAATAATGTACATCTGCCAGGATGAACAGGGAGGACTAAATGTTTTCTTTTGCTACCTATGCTGACACATCCTGAGACAAAAGGAGCCTGTCATGGTGGGAGGTCCCTTCTGCGTAAGTGGCCACTCAGGGTTCTCTGTTGTCAGTGTTGGCGACATGCCCGCTGGCCCCCTGACACCTGGCAATAATGACATTAGAGGAAGGTGGAGGAGACAGGACGTCAATGGACAGATTTGTTCAATTTAACCCCTCTGACCCCAGGCCCAGCCAGCTCAATCTGTCAGCTGGACCCCTCCCCTTGGTGCTAAGTAGCCTCACCGAGAGAAGAGGAGGAGAAAGAAAGAGACCGAATGATGATAAATGATGGAGATGTTCCCCAAAATGAAGGTGTACACCAGTGCATCTGTTTAGGCTGGAGGCAATGCAGTTGTTTGCTTATTAGTTGTTAAACAGAATATTAATACATTAATTATAATGAACAAATAATGTGTTCTACACAGAAACTACTAGATGGCATTTTTACCTTCATGCTGGCGTTAACAAAATTTCAGATATGGAGTTCAAAAGGACAAACAAAGACACTGGACACACAGTTACTGTACACTGTTCATTCATTCATCCTGGTCAGGGTTGTATTGGTGGTTTTAGTTTGGGATATAGAACCAAGTAATTGTGTTAGAAATTAAAGCTGTCAGGTATAAATAAGTAGGTATAATAAATAGGTATAATAAAATAATAGCAAGAAATGGATTTAAAAAAGGAAAAAAAAAACAAAAACGAGGTCCCACACAGACCTGAGGTTGAAATGCTGGGACAAGCAGACCACATGAAGAGTGCAGACATTTCAACCTCTTCCACTGCTTTCCAGTGCTGAATGGTATGGCTCATTATAAACCCTGGTAGTTTATGCTATGTTCACCTCGAGCTTAAATCCAATTCCAGATATAGATATGGGTATGGATATTTAGAGAACTGATACAGATACAGATAGTTTCGTTAGGCTACACCCAAACTCAACATACTCAGTGAAGCAATATAGGCTCAGGCTTGAGACCAAAAACCAATCGTATCCTCCCAGGAAGCTCTTCTGCCTTCAAAGGTTTCCGAGGTCTTGCTAACAAGACAAGATTACATAAGAAATAAAAAAAAAAAGAAAAAGAAAAAATGATGATAAACTATGGAGTGTATTAGCTGAAGCTACACAGGATCAGGTGAACACTTGGCTCACGCTACACTATTTCATTCCTTCAGCCTCAGCTGTCTTTTGCTTTAAAGCATAAATCTCACTCTCTGCTCTCAGGCATCTGTAGCGGATTGTCTGCACGCTGCAGCAGTGGCAGCAGCCAGCTGGAGCCAGGCCAACTAAACGCTGCCAGATAAGTCAGAGGGCCACAAGTGTGAGCAAACATGATGGGGGAGAGGTCAAACAAAGTGTTGCATGACGCAGACCTTGGCAAAAGCCTGGGATAACACAAGCTCGCGGAGTATGGAGGCCTATGCAAACAGAGCTGCATGTTGAATAGGTCTTTCCAAGATATCTTTCTAATTGATAAATTTGCACTTAACTTGACAGAACTTGTCTCCAGCTTGTTTCAAACAGAGGAATGTAACTTCCTTCCTCCAGAAAAAAAGTGACAAAAACGTTAATAACATGTTACACATTGAACAAGATAGAAATACCTTCAGCTTTTCTAATCCCCCACTCCATCCCCATTTGATAATATTATTCAGCCAGGTTTATAGATGATGCTGGCAATCCCATTCACGTTCCCCAACAAATAATGATCCTGTTCATCTGCACATCTGCAGGTTATCAGATGGCTTATGTTTTCATTAGAATTTACAACTACGATGTGGAAAATGCAGGATGAGACTGGATTAGTCATTAGCTGCTCTTTTCTCTCCAGTTGCTCTCTTGGGTATGAACACGGTCAATCCGAGTGCAGGCCAAAGTTGGGGAAGAAAAAAACAAAACATCAACCAACCAATCAATTCACCAGCTTGTCAGCTTGTGCCCTGCAATGTACAATATGCCAATAATGATTTCCTCCATCAGTTGATTAGTTCAAATATATAGGTGATTAGTTCAAATATGTCCATCCTGTAGATAACATTGACCGGCCTGATAGTAATGATTCGATTGGATTTTTAAAGCATTGATTTCAGATGATCCACCTTGGTATTACCAAGATGTGTAAATCAGCAATTTACAAAAATGAATGAATAATACCATGTTTGTGTCTCTAAAAAGATGTACACAGACGTCTGGAGTAAAACTACTAAAGGAAGGTTAATAGTGACTGCCTGGAGAAACAGGAGTGTTAAATGTAAGCTGTGAGTGAGGATGTGTCTATATAGAGGAGGAGCCCTTTGTGACATATCAACAATCTGGCTTCTGTGTGAAGTCGCCTTTTATGGCATTTGACAGCAGGACTCGAGATGGTTACTGTGCCTTGTTTTGAGCAGACTTATTTAGGTCATTTGGTGTACTTCTTTCGTGTTTATATAATTGCATTTCACTTTGTCTAGTCTATACAGTTGTATACAATCTAGTACACACCCTTAATACAAAATAAAGATGAAGAGATTTAATTCATAGCAACTCCAGATCCTTATATGTAAGATTGGAGAACTTTAGTGGCACGAACACAAGCTTCCCGAAATGTACAATGAAATTCTCACGGATGCCGTAACAGAAAATTGGGGACACAAATAATGTATTGGAGGTATTTTTAAAATGTGCACGATATTGTGCAATGTTGAAACAAGATAACAGTATGGCAAAAAAAGGGGGGGGGGCAACAAATCTATATCTAGAGCAGATAGTTGATTTGTTTTTACTTAAATGCTGTATTTAAATGGCATTTACAGTGAGGACAAACTCATAAGAGGAAGAACTTATTAGGAGAATGTCTCATTATTTTTCAGCGCAGAAGTAAACAACTTAATCTGTTCTGACGTTCTCTCGTCTCTCCGCTCACAACCAGTTTGTTTGGTTTCCGCAGCATTTCTGAGACAATGTTTATAGCATTTTTTCCCCCAGTGCTATAGTAAATAACTCCTGTATGTATAACATGTTCGATCATGTGTGTGTATGTGCATTATTTTGAAAAATGCCTTTTTAGGTCTGAAATTCAATATAGATAGGAATCTAGTTTTCCAAATACACACACACACACACACACAAAGCCATTTCTCCTATAACGCCCCCCCCCCCACCTCCATTGCCTGAGTTCTAACTTCATTATGATAACCTAATTTATGTAATAGATGATTATAAATCAACCCATAAATCAGCAGATCCATGGCGACAAGGCATTAAATGACAGGAAATCAGTGGATCCATCTCATCAATTCTCTCCTTGTGTAGCTGAACACACAAAAAAAAAAATCCACAAGGAGGAAAAATCTACAGATCATAACATAAATGTGGGAGACTCGCCGCTCGGTTCGACAGATGTGTCCCTTGTGCCCACTTTTTTGTTGCACTACTCAAGTGTGGCACAACAACAAAAAAAAATCAGGACACCGAATAATTGAAGGAAGGAGGTCAGCAATCCTGGGGAGGGGGTGAAGGAGGGATGAGGCAATGAGGAAGGAGTGGCGAGGAAAAAGGCAGGGAGTGCAGGCTATTAAATTTATGACTCAGACTGCCACATCATCAGTTGGGGATGGGGGAATGAGGAGGGAATAGTGGTGGTGGTGGTGGTGGTTGGGGGTTAAGGGGGGGGGTGCCATTTCCTTCCTGCAGGAGGACGGGTCTGACCAGTATTGTGTAAGCAGATGGTGAAGATATCATGGCAAAAGTATACCTCCACCAGGGCCTCTATTCACGTTCCATCAAAAAAGAAGAACCCTGTGATTGTCATCTAATCCGCTCGGGGCCCACACCCAAATGAAAGCACTTCCCCTTGTTGTTAGCTGAAACACTGCACGGACTCCTGTGCATTAAAAATCAGCCGTTATATAAACAAAACTGGTTTTGGAGAACTGTAACAGACCCCCCCCCCCAAAAAAAAAACCCAAAAGATCTTTTTTTTTTTTTTTTCCAAATTTGTATTAGCGCTAAAAGCCAGTGTTATCACACCCTTATCACAGCCACAACCTTAGCACATCTTGTTTAACCAAAAAGGAGAAGCTTAATTCACATAAGTACATGCTTTCCATTTGGCGGAGTATGTGACACCTATTCATGGAAAGTGCTGCTCTGCAATAAAGCAGCGAAGTTCGTTAGTATAATGTGTGGACGGGGAAACCATATAAGGCATTACACGTTGACCTTTTCGAGCTCAAGAGCACACGATCTGTAGGATATATCTATTATTTATGGATAGAGTAATACATGTGGTTATATATTATGAATGTTATGCTCCATGTAACCGCAAAAGCCCATGATCTCTCCGAAGTCTAATGTACATGCACTGAACTAACACATGTGAGCCCTTTTATGAGTCAGGCTGTATTTTCATGTATACTTATGTCTGAGAACGGCGTTAAATAAGAGTCGTATGGCTTTGCTGTAGATGATGGGAACACGAGTCCGGAGTTACCTGAGAGCACAACAACATTTCAACAGTCCATTCTTACAGCTGCTGACTAACATGTATACTGTATCCAAACGGAAACACGGGTAGATCAAATGATAAACACTATAAAAGGTGTGCCCCGTCCCACAACACTAAACATGTCCAAACTGCTAACATCTATTTTTAAATTGTATCTCAACTCATATCATCATTGCAGATTCATTCCAGTCAACCAATGACTTCCATGCACCACCAGTGATCCTTTTTTTTGCCCCCCCCCTACTTCTTTGATCTTTTAATGATCTCTGACCTAGTATGGAATCTATGAGCTGCGAACGCTGTTTTATGGCGAAGTGGAAGCGGGGGAGGGGGGCTTCAAGTAGGTCAAAGGGCATCAGATTCTGCTAATGCTAAACAGAAACAAAGTGTCAGCAAGCCTATGTTAGATTTCACAGAAGCAAATGCTGATTAAAACGGATCACGTTACTCTGCCATCTTAAAGGCGCAGGCACGTTTTTTTGTTTTTTCGCATTAGTGCTAGCTGCAGTTGTGTAATATCGTTCAGTCGTCTTACACAAACTTTACACCCGTCCTTTTAATCAAACCATTAATGTGACCGAGTCTCACCTCAGGCCACATAAAACTATACATTCTTGCCCATGCCTAAAAGTACCAGGGCTCTTAATTGTTCAGTGGGGTTCCTCAACAAATGACTTCCTCTCTGCTATCTGTTATAAAGTTTTATTGGTCTGCGATCACCCCCTAAAGAGGGGCCAGCTCGAGTGAACTAGCCTTACGCTCCATCTGAATAAACCCATGAACAACCCCAATCCTGTGTGGAAGTGCTGACTTGCTCCCAAACTATACAAGGCACCATTGGATTTCTCTCGCTTTTCTGTCCCCCCCCTTCCAAAAAAGGGTCAATATTGATCTTTCATCTCCCTTGTAATCCTTTTCCTGCTAAAGGTTTGTCACAGGCATTGAGGGTATAAGGGTGGAATTGGGGAAGGAAAACAAATCCATTACCTTGTCAAAATTCTATTTAACATCATTAGGCCTCGTTCTAGAAGATTTCCTCTGTGGATAGGACTGACTGCTTTTTAGAAGCATAGTTAATCATGCTTAACTGAAATGTCTAAAATATTTCTCCGGGACAGTAGTCAAATTCTTGTAGACTTCTTTTAATTGGGACTGAAGTCATTTTCAGACAAAACAGACAAACCTTGTTACTTTCTCTCCTATGTATTTTCCTGTTTTTAAGCAGACAAATGGACAAAAATAAAGTGAGGAGCTGCCATGGCTTGACTGGCCAAGGATGGACCAGATTAGGAGCTGTATCTGGTTTGTATTGATTTTGTGTGGACTTCAATCTAAATTTACTAATTGCTTCCTTGCCCGTATTCGAGGTTGGTGGCAACAAGTAGTGACTGTTTTACCACTAAGATGTCCACGGATATGTGCTCAAACCCAATTAATCGAAGTCCGTGCTATCACTCGGTAACCGGATCTTACTAGCAGACGACTAGCTTAGTATATATGTCATTTAAAATGAGAACGCATTTATTGCAAAGTATGATTATCATAAGATAATCAATTGTATATCTAGTAAAATCACTGCTATTACAATTATTTTATACTCTGTATTATAGTTTAGATTTATCTTTTCTAGCTACTTAAGTCTTAGCATTCAGTGACTACTTTATTAGGCTTATTTATGTACAGCAACAGGTAATAGCATCAAATGACATTGTGTAACTACTGCCATGTAATATTGTTTCTGTAGATTTCCATTGATCACAGGTTACTTAGGTAGTTGACTATTTTTAGCTCATTGCTACAATTGTCATGTGGAGCAGTGATACTGAGATTTCTTTTAAACCATATCAGTAGTCCAACAGTGACAGACATAGTACAGTTACGTTGATAAATTGTGTGTTACCTGTCAGTAATCATGCACATAAAACGTGACCTATATGCTAGATTCATTTGTTTATACTTGATAAGTGTTTTAACCCTGGTCAGGGTTTCTGTGGATCTGGAGCTTGTTCTGCTCGCAAGAGTGGACGTACCTAATAAAATGGCCAGCTGCTGTAGATTCAAGAAGGAGTTATATTTAAATATATAATATTAAAAAAAATCGTATAAAAGAAAAATGTTAGGATGTTAATTCAGTTAAAAAAATGTGTTTTTTGTCTGTATAGTGTAAAATGATCATGCAGAATGAGACACTGTTTTTGCACAAATTGTAATTTTGGTTCTGGTTTCTGAAATAAATTTGCTCTACATCTATGTGTTCTAGTTATAAGCAGTTATAAGCCATCCATCTGAATATGCAGCTGAGGTAATTAAGAAAAAGAGAGACGTGGGACTAAGTAGATTTTAAAACAGTGTCAGTGTTACAGCTACTGTGTCTCTGTTACTGAAGTGCTTTCAGCCATCATAAGTTAACTTCAGTTTTCGTTCGAAATGCATCATTGTTCCCATCAGGCCTGATAAATCATTTGTACAGCTGCTGGAGATGAATGGGGTGCAGGGGTGAAAATCTGTTAAACAAACAGCCCCCAGCTTCTAGTATAGCCTATTAACCATGGCCTGTTTCTCTGCTGGGAAATAGCACTGCCTTCCCCCTGACGCACAACTCTTTTAGCACGTGGGTGTTAGTGTATCCCCGTTTTGAGCTAAACAAAAGTCAATTAGTTCCATGGCAAGAGAATGTTTTTAAGGGTTTTTAAGGAGAACTGAAACGAGATACGACTTTGCCTGGCAATTGCCTGCGGGACAAAAGTAGAGACTGGGATTGAGAATTCTTTTGTCAAGGTAGGGGGAGTGGTATCACATGGCTGTGGAATCCAGACTCTAATTGACCCCTGAATTCATCGGAGGCCATTAAAAACAAAGCGGGCCCTCTCACCTTCATGTGGGCTGAGAACTAAATAAGTAAGACATGCTTGAGGCAGATGAGCTGCAGTAATTCATGATGTCTGGATCCTGGATTTGAACGAGGGATGACACCTGAGCAACTTGATGTATCTTTGTAAAGTTTGGACTTAAATGCATGATATCAACAGAATAGCTTTCATTCTTCATTCAAACAGGTTGAAGTACTGTATATCATCATGCAGAGATTAATTTTAACCTGTTCATTTTTAGTTATTGAGTTGAACCAAGGATTGCTATTGTTAGTTCTCTTGACTGTCACTATGTTAGATGGCTACAACTAGTTAGACTAGTAAAACTTTTCTCATTGTAAAGCAGGGGGTGGGGTGTGAGTGAGACTCAAGTGACAGAAACGGGGAGTGTGACGGGGGATTTTTACTAACCTCCTGAATCAGAGACGACGAGCCACCACCACCACCACCACCACCGCGGAAAGGAACACTTGAATTACCCGCCTCGCTCCCAGGCTGGCTGTCTTTGCCTGACTGAACACATGTCAAGGGCACAGTTGAAATCATGGCAAGTGGTGTTTACTCACAGAGCATCCATATTTGAGCCTTACATACAATATATACACCATCATTTCTGTGTAAGTCCATTAAAGAGCAAATGAAAAAAAAAAAAAACCATAAAAGTGGATAAAAATGCATTTGTTATAGTTTTGTTTTTTATTCTATGGTTACATTGTGCCAAAGTGTGCCATAAAAATGACGCAAAAATGATCATGGTTGCTTTCCTTTTCCCTCTTCCACTCAGCTTCCTTTTTCACCTCCCTCTCCTCCAGTTGCAAAGGGATCAGTTGCTAAACTGAATTAGCAGGCCACTCAATCATCAAAACAAACAGACCTCCTCTGTTAGTGACATTAGCAGCGAGGTAATTCACTTATGTTACACCGGACGGCCCCTCTGCAGCACAGTCAATGCTCTGGTAGATTTGCATTCAAGGTTAAAAAATCCACACAATTCACATCATTCATGCCCTGGATGTTGCAAGCAGCGAAAATGCTAGCATGCACTTAACATCCTGACCACTCTGGAAATTTCCTTTCTGTTAACTATAAGGGTTTGAGCAAAATATAGATTAAATCCAACAAAAAGTAATAGTTACTACTGGAGAGTTTGCTTGTATTCATTTGTAGTCTTTAACCGCGACACATAATGATTTCACCAGTTTGTTTCGCTAATGTGAGCATAGACCTGTGGACATTTCTGAGAACCTGTCCTGGATTATTTTGACATTTAGTATGTGTTCCTAATTTATTCATTTATACGAGCTGCATTTCCAAGAAAATATGTCCAGTATGTCCAAGTGGCTGTTAATTAACATTTGAACAAATATTTGTTAATGATGGTCACTGTGAACTCATTCCCCCTTCACATCCCACCCTCCCACTCTTGACGTTGTTCCGGTGCCTACAGCCCACGCAAACCAATCAGGCTGCTGTAACTCAATAAATTGGTGCGTGTTTGTGTGGGGGTGGTTGAGGAAGCTAATCCTGGAGATGTGAATATCTGATGCTGCCCCTCAGCCTGGATACGCCATGCTTGATTCCTGTCCTATCTTATGTTACCAGTCCTTCCTGTAATTAACGCTGACATGCAGGGCCATATGGAGCGAGACCGATGACATGCGACCTGAGCTCCCTTCTGTATCACTACTGTAGGCATAGGAATGTTTTTATTTATATCATCTGGATATTAAGCAATTTAATGCACATGTTGGGTAGCTGGTTGGAATTTAAAAAGCTCAGCAAGACTGAAAACTTCATATAATAATTGATGAAAAATCCTTTTTGATTAACTAGATTACCAGCACTTAAAAATGTAAAAGTTAAAATGTGGCTGTTTCAATAATCACCATCTCTTTATACCAAATAAGTCACTCCTACTTTTACTGGTTATGTAATGGGCAATGTGCACACATATTAACTTAGATATGGATAGTTTCAGGTTGTACCACACTGTTTGAAAAGCAATAAAAAGGTCATTCTCGGTAAAGAAAAAAAGGAAACCCCATGAGGATGACAAATCTTCAGATCGTCACATGGGAATTCACATATCAAATAATAATGCTGGGATTTTCCCAGAGTTTTCACAGGCGTTGTGTGCACATTTTATTAAAGGTCACATCATAAATACATGGCATTAGCAGGCAGTATGGGTGAGACCATAATAATACATATCCTACAACAATGACATCTTCAGGAGTCCAAAATAGTTGAACTATAATTCCATCGTTGTCATTCCAGTTAAAAGGTTTCGCTGTCATGCAATCTGGCTACTACATCTCTCTGTATCTCAAAGCTATCAGGATTTTTGTCCTGTAAGTGTATGTGCCCAAAAAACTCAACTGAGCATGGTCATTTTCAAAACTAGCCAAGACTAACCTATGACGTCTATAGCACAATGACTTTATGTAAAAGTGGCATTCATTTGCTTACTAAAATCAAAGCAGTGTGTCATCTGATCTCCCTCTGCATTTGTGTATTACTTTGACTGCCGGTGGCCAAAACACCTCTAACTCAGAATAGTTGCGTGCCTAATGGCGTTTTCTCAGGACTAACGCACAATCAAGCTGCGCAACCCCCAATTCAAAGCCACAGCTTTATAATCCCTTGACACCAGGTTAGAGGAAACCACACAGCTACTGTTAAACTCTGACTAACGATGCCATGTGGCCTTCGCACTGCTCAGTATCACACCTCGCTCTCAGAATTAGGGTAGGGATCTGGACATGTGTTTTAAAAAAAAGCACTCCAGACCATTAACTAGACCAGGGAATGAAAATAAAGGTTTCAGTGAAGATTTAAATCATACTTTTAGCCTTTAAATCACATTCAGATTACCAACGGTGATAAAGATTGCAATGAAGTTTTGGGGCCAACTACTTAGTTGGTGAAAACTATTTATAAACTATCTTTTTTAGTGCAGCACTCAAAATCTTTCATGAGGTATAGTGACTTTTTCCCTCAACAACAATAACCAATAAAATATCCAACAAAAAAAAAACAAAACAAGTTTACTACTGTTAGCTATGCTAATGTTAACGCTTCATAAAAATACTTTCTCCTAACTTGTTTAGTAACATTCTGGGTAGTGCTGTTATGTTATAAAAATGTTTTCTGCCCTTAGAATTTTTCATTTATTCTTTTTTTATTTAGTATTAATGGTAGTAGTAGCAGCAGCCTGCTAGTCTAACAGTCCATTAGCTAGTTACAGACCAAACTCAGTGAAGTTGATACTTGTGTTAGAATGGAACGTGATAGTTTATAGATATAAAGCATAACAGAATAAGTAACAAGAGTAAAAAAAAAATAAAAGAAAAGAGTAACGTTATGTAAATGTACCCACTTCCCTATAAGCACAAATGTAGATGTATGATAGCACGTTTTAGCTGACGCAGAGCCTTTTATCAGCCAGGGCATATTAAAGAGGAAGAAAGGGTCAGGAAAGTCAATGTCTAGAAGTTCATTTTTATCGGAAGTGAATGCATTTGCCCTTTGAAAAATTGCGAGAGAAAAAAAAGACTAGTTTTTATTTGACTAAAGGACAAGAAAATAAAGTTCAGGAAAAATTACAACGTGAAAACATCAGGTAATTTTTCATTGTAGTTTTTGGTCAAATTAAATCGCCAGCTCAATTAAATATGACTAAAAAAAGATAAATCAAGACGAATTAACATTGGCTGCAAATACAAAATTGTAGTTAGCTTTACCGTGATTATAAATGTAAGCCAGTCTTTAAAATCTCACACACACACAAAAAGGGGATTGCATAAACTGACCTGGCTGGCCCAGTGACTTCGGGGAGTTTTTGCAATACTGGGCTAGCACAAATAAAAATCTAACACTCACATAGAGGAAGGCTGTTCAAACAAGCCAGTCAGGCTGTGTTTTTAATGAATAAGGAGCCATTTGCTGACAAAACACAAGCGCTTCAATGGCACATTGTGTCCCCAAAGGCGTTTTATTGGCACTCCTTGCTTGAGTTATGGTGAAAAAGTTCCATGCATACTTTCACTGACAGAGCTTGAATGAAGAGCTGGGCTTTGACAAACACAGCTTTAGGACCGAGTGCTCTGACGAGAGGCCAGTCACCCAGCAACAAGCGAGATTTATTTTTTTGCTGCTTATCGATGAGCTGCTGATCTGAGGCCAGTGTTTAAAAACAGTGTCTCGGGAGTGTAGATAATACGGCTTTTGTTTTATAACAAGCAATTTTTCCTACAATGTCAAGAATTCTGATAAACATTGCCATTTATTTTATTTGGAATATGTGCCATCAGTGGAAATGCTTATAGTCAGAAGGCCAGGCTGAGACTCCATAGGACATTACTGCTACTGCTGCTGGGTAAAAAAAAAAAAAAAAAAAATCAGTGACCTCCTCCTTGTCATATAAAAGCTTTTGTTCCTTGCGTATGTTTCAGGCCACATTCTGTGCAGCTTAATGACTTTCTGGACTCTATGGCATGGCCAAAGCTCCACAACCAAACAGAAAAGGTTACCAAAGCTGAACTGGTAAACTCCATAACAAAAATCTTCTGTAATGCGTGTCTGTCCATGTGTGTCTTAAAAAATAAGATGGACTGATTACTTAAAAAATATGACAATACAGAGAATCAGGAGTAAAAGACTGGTCTAGCCAGCTTCCTTCTTCCACCGATCAGCCTCTTGGGTACAAGTGGGTACAGTTTGTCCTGTTATAATCGTACTGCAAAATAGAGGATAGATATTATGAAACTCGTGCGTGTTATCAATGTTTGTTTAATCACAAAGTTTTGGCTTCCTGCCTAAGAAGGAACTTCTCCTTCCTTTCAGTGATTTCACAATTGCCTCATTTCCCTTTTTTTTTTGTCCAAGAAATGTTTTGCTACTATCTTCAGTTCCTCAGGGTGTGAATTAGATCACTGACAGCTGCTTTTATACTGAGGAATCTGTTTCATATCTCAGGAAGGTGTGCAATGAAAGCTACAGCGGGCGTTTTAAAAATGTTCAGGTGGACCGCTTAGATCGTTCTATATACAATTTTATAGAACCGTAGCCATAATAACACATAAGACTACATTACCCTTACAAACAAATACTACCTAGCTTTTAGAGCTAACACTTTCAGAGTTAAGAAGACAGCCATTAGCCCAGATCTGCCAAAGCAAACAAAAGAGGGAAACACAAACCTCTCTGCAGGCTTCTGTAGTGAAATCATACACCGATGCTGCCTACCCATCACCCCTTCATCAATTCCCAGCCCCCTCTAAAGCCTTGTTATGGGGGAAAAAAACATTCTGTGAGTTTTTAGTGTTTGCAAAACATGGCATCAGGATGACAAGGACCATGGGGAGATCTAACCTGAGCCTTGAATCCAAAGGTCAGTTTAGACTGAACAATCAAACAAGTTTCCTGTTCATGGAGGAGAAGATGCACATTCTGTTTTACTGGAGCACTTGTTATAAGCAGAATGATTGTAATGGGATTTTTAAAGGTTGACAGATTAACCTTTTATCACCAAGTTAAAGGGAGGATAGAACTAATCACCTCGTATTGAAAAAAGCATAATGCTTACCAGTATTCGATTTTAGCCCCATGCTCAGAGTGCGCTTTTGAATATAAATATATATAAATATACACTACAAATAAAATAATTCAGCCAATCATAAAATTGGCTTATGAGAGCTATTTGAGTGAGTAAATGTGAACATCTGCAGTGGGTGTTCCTCTTTGTGGACACACACACACATGCGCACACGTGCACATTTGTATGGCTGGATTATGTTGAAGTATGCAGTTTGCTCTCGTTTCGTAATGGCTTGGCTGCTAGCCGACTCACACGCTGCAAGAGACGGAGATTCCAGCATTTTTGGTCAAGAGCCAGACTGGAATGTCACCAACTCTAGTTTTCTGCACTCTTGCCAAAACCTCCACGCAACTTTTCACCTCTTTTTTCGTCACTAACCCCACTCTTTTTTTTTAAAAAGAAAATCAGTCATTATACGGCAGACACTTCCACTTTTGTTTTTGCCCTTTGAGCCTCTCATGGTTTGAGGTTTTTACTAATGTACTGTCTTATAAACTAAGATCAAATCATAATAAAACATAAAAAACCACATATGTATATGTACTCCTAAACTGAATCTGTCTTATTCGTCGTCAATTATTTATCGTTAATCAGGGGGGAAATGACTTAGTGCATGTAGAAAAAAGGAATAATTGATGAGAGATACGACTTGTTTTGTTTAGAACTGTTGTCTTTCCTGCTCAAAAGTCAAACAGTGCTTAATCTCGCAAAGCAAAACAGACAAGCCGCCTTTAGTCCCTGTCATAAATGCAAAGATAAGAAAGGTGGTTACTGTGTGCAATGAAATCCCCCCCTCCCTTAAAGCCACATCTTGTTCTTATTTCAGAGTGTCATTTATTGCCTTTAAATTTGGTTTTCTTGTGCAATGTCAAAAACAGGCAGTATACCGGCTCCACTGAGTCTGCCAAATGTCACAGCCATCGCTTTCATTGTTTGTTTTGTTACAGTATCTTAAATCTGATCAAAAATTGCTTCTTTAAACTACTGTGAAATGTATTATTGGTGCAGTGTATTTATCTCAAATGGAAACAGTTTGCATTTCAAACAGCTATAATTAGGCTTTTTGATATAATGCTTGCTATTTGAGAAGCATATATAAAACCATACAAAAACGTTGTTTCCTTCACATTTAATGTATTAAATCCAACGATTCAACCATGCACTGTATTTTTAATACGGTGCAGAGATTTTTAAATATATTACTCAGAGTAATAAAATACTTTATGCCATATCTTACACATTAGTGTTCCACGGAGAGCTGATTTCAGAATAAGAATAAGAAGAGGGGATCCTACAGCCTCATGTTCCATTATGTGACCCTCAATTAAAGCTAATACTCTTATTTGAATTTCATTTCTACGCTTAAATTACACCGGTGCATACGCTAATGCAGCCCCTAATGTACATTTCTCATTTAGCCCTGGCTGAGGATGATCTGTCATAAATAAAGAATGAAAAGTCCATCCAGGCCCACTCCATATAGATCTGAGTTAGCTTAAGAGCTTGGCCCTTGTTGTATCAATCAAAATTATCCTCAGGGAACACACTTGAGCCATCGTCTAGGGAAGATTAGAGGAGCACTACAGCAGCATGATTTCATGCCATAACTCTGTGTTGTTAGCAGTGCATGCATTCAACTAAATGTATGTAAATATCTCCAGTTTTCTCTTATCAATTTGCAGAATAATTATCAGCAGAAAGGGCCTAATCATTAACAGAGATTAAATACAATGAAACGTTTTGTACAGAATGTGATGCACTGTAAAATGTGGATGTTTAGATAAGGAAAAGCAATAAAGTGTTGGTAGTAATCACTTTGCCACCAAAAAGTTCCTTTTTCAGAAATGTCAAGGATGCAGGAGGCAAAGCAGCCTCTCAGTATAATTCCCCAATGTTCAATCAACCCAAATGGCACTAATTTTTTACAGTACAATAACAGTGTTCAAACTTTTATTGTGTTTTGGTGTGTCCAGCACTTGAAAATGCATAACTGTTGCTTGTTTTTCTTTTGCTGTGCCACTGTTCATGCTGTCTTACCTGTTTAAACTGCTCCTCGTATGTCCACTCGTGGTGTTGAGGCTGCGCGTGCGGCGACTCGGGCTGCCGGACCGCCGTGTATGGAGCCTGAACTCTGGAGAGCGCATGCGCGCTTTTTGGAGACTCGGTTTCCCCGGCCTGGCGAGGCGGGTAGTGCGCCAGAGGTCCGTCGAAGTCGTCGCCGTCATTCGCGCTGTCTTCTCCCTCCATGTCTCTCTCATCTTCGTCATCGTCCAGAGCGGTGCGCTCGTCGTCCGCGTCCGAGTCATCGGTGGCGCGCCTAGCTGCTGCTGCCATCCTGTGCGCCGCCAGAGCTCCTCTCACCGATGCCTGGTAGTGGCGGAAAGCGAGCTCGTGTTGCTGCTGCTCGAAAACAGCCCTGATGTCCTTGTCCTTCTCGGCTTGGCTTCGCAGCTTTTCCTCGAGCGCCAAACGGGCCGCCTGCTGCCTCTGCAGGTTCTCCATGACAGCCTCGAGCTTCATGCCCGCGCCGCCGTGGGGTTGATGGGAGTGCGCGCCCGAGATGTGGCCGTGTGCACCGGGAGACGCCACCAGCAGCGGCAGCGGGGTTGCGGATGAAAAGGTGGCTTGCTGCACAGAGATAAATCAAGAACCTTAACACTAAAAAAAATAAAATAAATAAATGTAGGTAAACAAAACGTATCCAAATGCACGCGCAAACCTCCAAACGCCACCCAAGTTAGGACGGGATGCGCACGTGGAAGAGTCTTAAAAATGTGATTAATAAACAATAAAAAAAAAAAAAATCATGTCCTTTGTGTAAACAAAGGTAGGACTGTACCAAACAGGAAAATGTAGTCTCTTTATAGGCAAAACAGGCGCAAATTGCGACCAAAAAGTTGCAAATCATCAAACCTATGTTTGTATATGTGCGAAAGCAAAAGATTGAGAGTAAAGAGATGTGTTCGAGAATGATTAGAAGATATGAAACACTATTAAAGCTTATTATTTAAAGTCTCACAATGGTCTGATTACTGCTATACAATACTATAGACTTACGAGCAACCTCAAGGTAATGTAGACTACTGAAAACTGACAACAAAGATAGAATAAAGCCAAAACGCCGACCATAGCGCACGCCTAGATCTTTAGTTTGTTTGTTTGATTATTTGTTAAAAAAAAAATAAAAGATCACATCGGATGCTTACCAAGGCAGATTTAGTTGCTATGCTCGTGTTGTCAACCATGCTTCTTCCACCGTCAAAGGCAACGAATTGGCTCAAAACTCTCCCTCTTCAGCTGCAAGTCAGACGTCGCTGTAGTCCTGCTTCAACATCGAGCTGCTGCGATCGCGTGGAAATTTGTTGTGGGGGGGGGAATAACTCTCTTTCTATATATACATACAGTATATCGGATTTGAGTCGGCAGGGCGAGAAGCTTTCGGCAACAAGTGGCAAACTGTAGGTAGAATGACCTCTTGAGGCGAGAGAGATGAGCACCTCCCGCTACCGAGTGCCTTCCAACACGTCAATGAGTGATAAAACACCGAGGGCAGGGTCTAATACAACTAACCCAGGACACACACACACACACACCTACCTTGGTTTACTGATGAGACTCACACACTTGAACATTTGGACCCAAAATGATACTGTTTACAAGTTCGACAAATAATTAATATATTGATGATTAATTCATGCTGTCATTGCAATGGGTAATATTACTGCCTCACAACCCCTGTTTCCCTGGTTCAGGATATTGTCAGTGCATTTTTTACATAGTATTGCATGTTCTCCACACATGCATGCAGGTTTCCTCAGCGTTCTCTGGTTATCTCCCACAAGCAGGTACAGTAGGTGGATCAGCGGCGCTAAATTGTCCATTGTCCGATAAACCGAAGTGAAATCTCCCACCAGTGTTCTACATCCAGAGCGATCCGCTTCATCCAGGATGAAATGGTGAGTGAAGATGAATGAAAGAACAAGGCTTCATAATGCTTAATTAATACATTTCCTCAGTCTTCAGGTATCCAGAAATAACAAGCAACAAACAACAGCACACCCTATTCTAAACCCTAATTCGTGATATAAATAAAAATTATGCATACAATATGATCCTTTTCACCTGTGCTATGAAACATACTATTAATCATACAAAACACCTCTACACACAAATCTGAGTTAAGCCTTAATGACTGCTTTTCCTCTGTGTTTGAAGCCCCTGTGAGATCATCCTACCTATTTTTATAACATGATACCAATAAACCTGGTTGATTTGAATCAAAAGCAGCTTTGGTTTGTATTGTGAACTGCTAATTGTCCGAAAAATCATGTAGTCAGCGTGTTGTGTTGGTTAACTAACAGAATGAGTTAATAAGATGCTAATACTGAATTATTAACCTTATTAATGGCTATTCATATCTGACTCAGAGGCTGTTAATGTGTACACGTCATTATTCCTTGATGCACTAAGGAGAAGTATGTATTAACTCATCACTATAAAAGCATAGTTAAGTATTTATATATATATATATAGCTTATTTGTAGACCTTAGTGTAAAAAGATGCTAGGATTCTTACTTGTTTTAGTAGGAAAATTTTCTTTTAACCTTATTTTTAAAAACATATTGTAGACTATGGTCATAATTTGTATGTTCATGCTTCAGAAGTACACACTGGCTTCTGTTTTAAAGTTCATAACGACTGCCAAAAGCATCACTGCATCACTGCGATCTCTATCATGAGACTCGTTTACCTCCATTTTCAGTGCTGTTTTTGTATTTAAGCCTACTTGCTTCATAGCCTTTTAATCTGTAATGTTGCTATATTTTTCTGGCTTTTCCTAATAGTGCTCCATCATCATGGATGACTTATAGAAGCAAAAAGTGTAGAAACCTGTGCAATAACTCTCATGAACAGATTTTAAGCCATATTGGGGAACCGTTTCAGTATGGTATTGCTCTCTGGGTTTAAATGGTTTTACAGTGCTATTTATTATGCCATGTGCCTTCTTATCCAGGAAATCAAACAAACTATGTGCAAACTGATCAAACTATATTATGAGTTTAGTCAGTTCTTAATCACAGATATTATTATAATGAAGTGAAAGAGACCTTTTTGAGAATTTTTAGATTACTACTTTGTGTTTTTGATGTACGATATCATGATTGGTTGAAAACAAACAAACAAAAATCTATACTGAAATAGAAAAATCACAAAAACTTATAATGATAAACTTAAAATGAATGGCAAGTTTTTCTTTAATAATTTTCTAAAACTTTGATGACTTATAATAAGAACCACTGTCTTATTTAATAATACATAATAATGTAGTATATATAATATAGTATATCATAATAATTTTAATAATCAACCTCCTTGTTATATATTAGCGTTTGACATTAAAGGATCCCACCTAGAGTCATATAAACCGATCAGGCATAACATTATGAGCAGTGAAGTGAATAACACTGATGATCTCCTCATCATGGCATCTGTTAGTGGGTGGGATATATTAGGCAGCAAGTGAACATTTTGTCCTCAAAGTTGATGTGTTAGAAGCAGGAAGAATGGGCAAGCGTAAGGATTTGAGCGAGTTTGATGAAGGGCCAAATTGTGATGGCTAGACGACTGGATCAGAGCATCTCCAAAACTGCAGCTCTTGTGGGGTGTTCCCGGTCAGCAGTGGTCAGTATCTATCAAAAGTGGTCCAAAGAAGGAACAGTGGTGAACCGGCGACAGGATCATGGGCGGCCAAGGCTCTTTGATGCATGTGGGTAGAGAAGGCTGGCCCATGTGATCCAATCCAACAGACGAGCTACTGTTGCTCAGTTAATGTTGGTTCTGATAGAAAGGTGTCAGAATACATAGTGCATGACGGGTCAGGGATGTTCTGGCAGCAAAAGAGGGACCAACATAATATTAGGCAGGTGGTCATAATGTTATGCCTGGTCAGTGTATATGATAAGTGAGGTTTTTCTGATGCATTTATAAATATCTCAACTGCCATTGGCACAATA
Source organism: Hemibagrus wyckioides (assembly GCF_019097595.1). Classification (NCBI taxonomy): domain Eukaryota; kingdom Metazoa; phylum Chordata; class Actinopteri; order Siluriformes; family Bagridae; genus Hemibagrus; species Hemibagrus wyckioides. Next base: position 7,303,927 of record NC_080731.1, read on the forward strand.
AACATGAAACATACCTATAATGATATTCATTTTCTTTCTTTTTTTTTTTTTTTTTTGCATTTTCAGCTAGAAATGTTTCATTAGAATTGAAAATTAAATTGAGTTGAAAAGTTTGCTGTGAATTTGTATCTGCGTCACGGTGCTACTGTATAACCAAATCACTTTTATTTGACCTAGAAACCTAATTAAAAAACATCTGTTGCTTTCATAGATGAGGTGATGGAATAAATTGATATATAATTGTGTTGTTTGTGTTTAGGAGGATGTTTATAAAATGATTTTGAGGTCAAACTATATTTAGGTGTGAACACATACAGAAACACTTTGCAGTGAGAACAGCAACATTGAGTCAACTACCTACAGAGCAGGTAATGAGTGAATAGTACAATATTTAATCTTACCCTAGAGCGCCATCTAGTGTTCATAAATATTATTTACATTATATTACTTGGGTTAATTATAATATATATATATATATATATATATATATATATATATATATATATATATATATATATATATATATATATATATATATATATATATATAACACAGAGGATTTTATTTTTACTTTTTTATTTATTAATCTTTTGTTTGTTTACTTGTTTGTTTAATGCTAATAATTTAAGGCTTAAGAATGAAGGAGATTTTAATAAAGAAGGGGTTTTCCCCCCAAGATTTTAAGGAAACGAGGAGATAGACAATTTTACATACAACAACGCCACAATTATTTTCTTTGATTCTTACAGAATGTTTTAAAGGTATTTGAAGAAATTAGGTGAGGCTAAGTAAGTACAATTGGACGACAATTTAAAAAGAAAACTAACAAAAAGTATCAGGCTGCTCGAACAACGACTGTACATAGTCTGTGAACTAGACTGAACTGCATTCCTCCTGATGATATATCCTCAGCTGGAGATGAGATGATGGTGTTGGTGAACACTGTCTAAAGCATCACTCCAAAATCTCAGCTAGGTCTTCAAATGAGTTGTGTATCATAGCATATGATTTATAGCATTTAATCACCAAGAAACAATTCAGTGTGTGTTTAGGCCACATAACGATAGAAGACACACACACTCACTCAACTGTGTGAACTGACCTGTTCCGAACTCGAGACTCCACACCTACATCTATTACTCCACCCACATTATAACTGTTTGTACATGCTTGTATTTGTACATCCTTGTATTTGTAGACTATTCAATTGCTGCTGTTGCTATTTTTGCACATTTCAAACTGCTGCTATGCATATGTTGACAAGCGTATATGTTTATACGAGCCCGCTTGTTTACAGTTCTTCTATTTTGAACATTTTTTGAGCTATTCTATCTATATTGTGCATTTTGTGTATGTGTCCTGTACTGTTTTGTGTTGTTTTTGGATGGTCTGTGTGCACTGTGTCTTTTGTATTGCACTGTTTGTATTACACAAGGTTGCACATATTGCACTTTATGTAGCTAGGAAAAAAAATACTATATAGAAAATACTTTCTGTCCCTAGCTTCTGTCCTTAGCTCTGTTTTGTTGTTTTTGTAGCTATATGTTGTTATGTAGGGTGGCACGGTGGGTTAGTGGTTAGCACGTTTGCCTCTGGGTTTGAGTCCCGCTCACTGTGTGTGTGGAGTGTGTGCATGTTCTCCCTGTGCTTGGTGGGTTTCCTCCCACAGTCCAAAGGCATGCTGATTGGAGTCTCTAAATTGCCCATAGTGTGAATGAGTGTGTGTGTGCCCTGTGATGGGTTGGTGCCTGATGACGCCTGAGATAGGCACAGGCGACCCGAGACCCGAGGATAGATCGGATAAGCGGTACAGACAATGAAATGAAATGTTGTTATGTTGTTTTATGTAGCCCCAGGGTCCTGGAGAAACGTCGTCTCATTTCACTATGTACTGCGTCAGCTATATACTGTATGGTCGAAATGACAATAAAAGCTTCTTGACTTGACTTGAGTTTGATAGGATGAAGATAATCACTCAGAAGATCTGTGTATAGAACTTTAGAGATGTAAGGTGCAAATGGATGAAAAAAAATCTGTACAAATTTCACATTATGTAGATACCAAAATTGACAAAAAAAAAAAAAAAAAGGAATACAGGTGGGGTTTAGTACCCATAAAACATGTACTACAAATAAAGGTGCCAGAAAAAGGGTCTTCAAGGTGACATCACTGTTGAACTAAATTCCTCAATCATATACTGTCTGTCAATCTTACACAAAACATAGTAATCACTTTCCATCAACATGTTGTGGATTTTTAACATAATGATAATAGTTACTGTGGATTTATGCATTTATTTTTATTCTAGTTCTCTGTGGCATTAAAAAAAAATGTTTAAGAGCCCGATAAGTGTTTTTCTGTAACCTCTCTCCCAAGAATCTTTTCTAGCACAGTTATTTTTACTGTTATTACAAAAAAAATAAATTGTACTGCTGGATCTAAAAATAATGTAGTTTTGATAATGCAACCATTTATTCAAAGACTGAAAGTGAAGCTGCCTGATATATATTTGGACAAATATTATAACCAAGTAGTAGTGTATAATATATATGTATTTAATGGCAAATCCTGACAGTATACAAGGTAAACCCTGTAGTGTTTGACAAAGCCTTTTACCATTAGAAGAATGGCTCACAGTCCTCCATGTAGAATACATCAATTCTGCATGTTTTTGACACCGGATATCAGCGTCTCCACTCTGAGCATAAGATAAAGTGCTCAGCTAAGGAAAGAACAATTGATGGAGGAAAGTAAAAGGACAGCAGATGGGGAAATCAATACTGATCAGGGATATTGATCACTGTGTGGAAATGGAAACAGGTTTGTCGAAGGACATTTATCAACTCAGCCTACTAGGAGACGAATCAAGCACATGATAATAGATGAACCACATTATGAACTTTGTTTGCATTATACGTCATGATGTATGCTGATACTAAAAAATGAGGAGAATGAATTTCCAGCAGTGAAATAATTCATCGTTAATTGAGTATTGGTTTAAACATATTTTTTTAACTTGAATTTGCTTCACACTCCTCACAGTTCGAGGTGTTCATATGCTGCACTGGTGATATTTTAATACATGAACAATCAATAATAAAAAGGATAATCATCTGGAATGAATCTTTCCTTTACATTTTAGTCAAACAGGCACAATGTTCTTTACTGTATTAAAAGACAAAGTAAATTGTGATGGCTAGACGACTGGATCAGAGCATCACACCATAACTGCAGCTCTTGTGGTGGTGTTCCCGGTCTGCAGTGGTCAGTATCTATCAAAAGTGGTCCAAGGAAGGAACAGTGGTGAATGAGTGACAGGGTCAAGTGCGGCCAAGGCTCATTGATGCACGTGGGGAGCGAAGGCTGGACCGTGTGATCCGATCCAACAGACGAGCTACTGTTGCTCAAATTGCGGTCAGGACTAGTTTGGCAGCAAACAGAATATTAGGCAGGTGGTCATAATGTTATGCCTGGTCGGTGTAGCACTGTGTATATGATGTAGATGGATGTGTTTCGGGGAAATGGCCAGCAGATGTCGCACATTTTCACTTGTGTAACCATTTTCTCTGTAGAGATTGTCAAGGCACTTCTAGGGCGATGCAGATTTTTTAATTGTAAAAAAAAAAAAAACATGACATCAATATTCACTCACTATCTGCTTTTTTTTACGAACACTATCATCAGTTCTTCATGTGCTTTACAGTTACTCCAGCAGCAGCAGCTAAACTCATAACTAGCTTGACTGCTAGCAATTTGGATCTATGGATTAACAGAGTCAATCATGCCCAGTTCTTTACCAAACCATCTGCATGTCACAGAATCGAGATCATTCATAATTCATCAGAGCAGATGACGGTTTTCCGATCTTCAGCTGTTTAGTTTTGGTTCCCATTGTGGCCTTTGATTCTTGTTCTTGGCTGACAGGACAGCGATGGATAGTTTTGATGGTTATATGAGTTTCTGTTGTCTAAATATCCTCTCAAACCTCCTCTGACCTCTGTACAGGTGTTCCAGGTATACAAGCAGGTGTTTCTGATAAAGTGGCCAGTGAGTATATTTGCAAAAATGCCACAAGCGTTAATACAGTTTATAATCATAAATAAACCAGAATGCTTATAATCACTCTAAAGCAAAAGGTTGTTCTCCTAATAAATAATTCAAATTAATATCATTTAACAGACACGGATATCCGGAACGTGTTTTTTATTCTCTCTCTCTCTCTCAAGCACTAAGCACTAATCTGAGAATACAATAAAGCTCAAACCTTTTAGGAGCGGAGTTAGTGTGGGAGTTGCTAAAGCAAAGAAAATAGAATACAAGTCAAGGATTTTTAAGGTCTGATCTCGTTCCTTGAGTGGTTAGTGAAGATGCAAGTGAAGAGGCTGTTTTCTTTGGGTCATGAGCGATGATGGGTCAACTCGAGCCCATGATTGTGGCTCGAATGGAACGTAGGACAGTATGGGCTTTATCGTGTAGGATGTTGCTGGTCTGTTTTTGGCTTTGTAGTCAAGCATCAGTGATTCATCCTGATGCTCTACTTCAGCTTGGAGCTTCTGTGCTTATGATTCACTTTTTTTTTTTGATGATCCCACATGGATACCTTAAAGATCATCATTTCCAAGAAACAACCTTTCTTCAGTGGTTAACTCATCTGGATACCAAAGACTCAAACCTTTAATCATCTTTTGCTCATCACTACATGCTCATACTGACCGCCATTTCAGCACACTTTGTACTGTTTGTCTTCACTTTGTTGATTTATAGTCTTCCTGTCTAGAGTCACCCAGAAGAGGATGTGTTCTCTTCTGAGTCTGGAAAGGTTTTTTCCCTTGCTACTAACACTTCAGGTGCGATCTTATCCAGAGCGACATACAAAAGTGCTTTGAAGTCTCTACTGATGAATACATTAACACCGGTTCAATAGGTCACAGACTTAGGATACCATCAGCCTGTGTTGGGAAGATGCTTTTTTCTTTATTAAATACATACAACAATGCATAAAACAAACAGGAAAAAATAAGAGCTAGTTTAAGTGTTTCAGTTAGAGGTTACCCGTCCTTTGACATCTAGGGGAAGTTCATTCCACCATCTTGGTGCCAGAACAGAATACCTACCTCTTACCCTTAGAGATGGTGGGACCAGTGGAACATTTCTGTACAGGTGCTTCCTGACGATGTCTATTAATAAGCGTGTTATACAAATAAAATCGAATTGAACTGAATTGTGTCCACACTAGATTTCAATTCATTTCAGTTTAAACTGGATTCTGGAATGTCCACTTGAGAACTGGAAGGAAGGAAGGAAGAAAGGAGGAGAATATGTGACTGTGGCTCATCCGAATAGCGCCGGTACAAATAGCCAAGTTAGGATAAAACTTCACTAGGAATTACACCACTGAACCCCATGACTCATCTGTGGGTACATTCTTCCCTTTCATAGCTACATGCCTTTCCTATTAGTTTCACTGCACTTACTGAATAAGCACCTACGATAAATAACTGAATAAGAAATCATCTCACCGGCCATGACAACGTGCTTCAGTCAATGTAATACCCAAGTAAACATTTAAACGTTAAAAGTTAATCTGTGACTATATGTGATCCAAATGGAGGACTACACCTACTATCAGAGAAAAAAAAATACACTCACAGTTGACAGAATCCTGTGTAATAACGTGCTTAATATTCAAGGCCGTGCTGGATTCCAAAACACTTTTAATGGCCCCATGGGAATAATTTGGGTTGAATGACGTTAACAGGCTAAAGATAACACTTATTAAAGGGCCTGTTCAATAAACCGTGTGTAAGCATTTTGTGTCCACATACCCATAATTACCTAATAGCTTAATGCTCAACAAGTGTCCTGGGTAATCTATATGCAGATAAATTGCTTATTTGCCACAAACTTGGTACACAGTTTAGAAGAGAGACGTGAATGAAATATTGTGCCTTGCCTGGAAAGTGTGGGTGAGTCATTTTCAGTCTGCCACCTTAATGAGGCCTACTAAATCTTTCCATGTTTTCTATCTATGTTGAAATGTTGCACGCTGCCACAATATCAACGGCTTGTATGCAAACATATATCCAAAGCAGGCATATGAAACGTGCTTTATTGATATTTTTTCCCTGGTTTTTAACTTCAGAGTGTTTTGAATCTGGTCCTTTTCTCCAAATCTGTTGTACTGTATTGTATCTTCCACTAGATGCCAGTGTGTAAGAGCTTTTCGTTAGGATGCTGTTCTCGTGGAAAGCAAGTATTCTGTCAGTGTCAAGGGAGACAGTGAAATGATAATGGTGGCCACAAAATGAGTAATAGTCGGTGTGTAGTTTTAGTCTAATTGGAGATGACAGCAGATGTGTAATTAAACGTCTTAAGATTTCTCTTGCACTTGCATGGACAGGCTTTTAGATGGCTCAGTCAAACCTTTTGGCCTACTTTGCATTTTTTTGTGTGTGTGCAGGTGTTTGGTGCATAAACAACAAAAATGAAATGAAATCATAAAAATACCCTTCACGGTTCATACTGATCAAAGAGCTAAATGGCATGTGTTTTATTCCAGTGAAGTTTGGTTATTTTCCACACAGTTCCACACAGAACAAATATTTTGGCTATCTCTCGGCATGAATCAGAAAGAAAAGAGCTCAAAGGCTAAGGAAATAAACAGAGCTGCAATATGCACAGTCAAGGTTTTGAGGTAAATGAGTCACTCAGAGACCTCGTGCTGAAGGTAAGAGAGTGAGTGATACTGTAACTTTAAGAGAGAGGTGGGCTGCGCAGAAATGACGCAGGAATAATAATGAAAAGGATGCTTCAAAATTCCACACACCGACTGCAGCGTGTGTGGTTAACGAGCAGCCCAGTTAATACACACAAACAAGAGGAATCACACAGAGCGCTGGGGCAGTTTAGATGCAGATGTAGAGACTTTTAAGCAAAGTCAAGAAGGGCTGTGTGCTGGAGAGCTCAAGTTAACCTTGCAGAGCATTTTATTCATTCAAGTAAAGAAAGAGAGGAGAGAGAGAGAGAGAGAGAGGGGTACTTTTGACAAGTCAAATTTGTTGGAGAGTTTCTTTTAGTGGAATGATCAATTCCTTTAAATCCTTAGCTGAGAAAGTGACACTTTGTTAGTCTCAGAACATTTACAAGAACCTGCACCATGTTGCGCTTCTCGTGCCTCTGCCTTTTCATTTTGGCGCTCCAGTCTTGCTCGAGTCAAGTGAAAGAGGACGTGGACGTGCTCGTGCTTCTGCCTCGAAACAACTCGTATATGTTCTCGATTGCGAGGGTCACACCCGCCATCGAGTACGCGAGGCAGCTGCTGGCGCGAGGGCCCTTGGTCGGGCTGAATTTCAGCGTGCGCTATGTCACCTCCGAGTGCGGCGTGGATGCGCTGTACGCGCTCGTGGACCTCGCGCGCCACGAGCGCCCCGACCTGATCCTCGGTCCCGTGTGCGAGTACGCCGCCGCGTCCGTGATCCGGGTGGCGACGCACTGGCAAATCCCCGTCATCTCAGCAGGTGCCCTGGCGCTCGGCTTTAGCGACAAGGGCTCCGAGTACGCGATGCTGACGCGCACCGCGCCGAGTTACCTTAAGATGGCCGGGACGTTCGCCACCATGTCGGAGCAGTTTGGCTGGAAGAGCGTGCACCTGATCTATCTCGACGACAGGGAGGAACGCAACTGCTACTTCACCATTGAGGGGGTCCACGCGCTCCTGGAAAGCGATCACGACATTTCCATTTCGATGATGAATTCCAGAGATCCGCTGGCGCATGTGGACGAGATCATCAAGTCCATATACGAACATGAAGGTAGTGACCCATGTACATTATTATTATTATTATTATTATTATTATTATTATTATTATTACATTTAACTTTATGTCCGACAACTGAATTGTAGTCAGTATTTTCTTGATAACAAGTCTGCATTGCTTCACAATACCACAACTTCTACTCAGATGGGTAAGAGGTCATCAGAGACGTACATGTCGGGGGAAAAAATGATCAGAATTTTGACAGAGCAAAAGCTTAGGAATGTTCAATACCAGCTGTATGATTAAACAGTCCCCTGAGCATGCACAGACATTCTCCCCCCTCAACGGTTTGCAGATAACAAGAAGTACAGACATGCAATATGTTGTTCTCCTCCACCAGTGCTATTTGGAGGATTTTAAAGAGACTGTCATGCTTTCAGAAAGGTTTAGCTGTGATTTTATATAAACTAACTACAAAAACTGTTGTTTTCTTTTTCTGCCTGCATCACCATTCTCCAGCTGTAGTAGCTATACCACAAATTCAGTAACTAGAATAAAACTCGAAAGTTATAGCTGGGATCTTCTGTCTTCTTTGCATTATTTGTCATTTTGAAAGGTTGGAATGTAAATCTGCACCTGCAGACATGTGCTAGAAGTTTACTTGTTGATTTTGGTAAACACCCAATTCCTCTACCTGAATACAGGTATTGAGTCCTGTGGTACACAATTATAGCTGGGTCTATAGTGTGGATAACACACCACTCCATGGTGTACACATGCGCAATTTGTTTTTCATTCATCGCCATGGAAAAAAAAAAGAGTTTTCAATACACAAGACACAGAAGGTTGTTGATCTGATGGATAAAAAGTTCACTTTTTTTGGTTTAAACCTCTTTCTTTGACCAGTTGATCTGTGTTCATATATGTTTGGTTACACACAATGCGGTACCAGGGGGAATTAACCCTTGTGTTATCACTGCATACAGAGATGCAGCGGTGCTTTAGTCTTTTAATACGGCCAGCTTACCTAGCTCCTAATCGATACACTCTACTCAAACAGTTCATGCAAATTCTGCCTTCAACACCATCATGCCAACCATAGATATTTAACTACTGTAATTCTTAAAGCTGCATTGAATTCTACATTTACAATCATTAACATGCTGTTTAACTCCCTGGGTGTTTTAAGGAACAGACATTAAAGCTCATCTCTCATATTTGCAACCATTGAATTTTTCTTCTGTTATCATCTCAGGAACAGTGTGATCTCCTGTGACACTGGCATGGCCCACAACTACAAACATGTATAATAAAAAATACAGCACCAATCAAACAATTAGCACCAAAATCACTAAGCACATCACAAATATTTGTAATATTAAGAAATGTAATGTGTATGAAGGTGAACAAGTGTGACCAAACATCACGTTTATCAAGTTATAAACTACTGGATGGAACCTCCAGGACTTCAAGCTGTTTATCAGAGTTGGCATGAAGATATTTCCAAAAAGCACCACTGAAGATGCAGCTCCAGATATCCATTAAAGACAACTGCATGCTGTGGTCAGATAAGATCCAAAACCTGACATTTGGGCTGTGCACATCATCAACATTTTAAGCAACATAAAGGAAGCTGGGTACAATGAAAAAGCACATGATAGCCACCATTTGATTGCTGTTTTTTTTTTTTTTTCCAGTAGTCGTCCAGAGGTTTATAGGCTATTTTTGCCTAACACCAGATTGTCTCTGCCATAAGGTTACAGATGAAACAAATGCCAAATGAAATATCAGTGCGTTACAAAGACCATTCCAGTCCCCAGATTTAATGAAACCGTGCAGTCTAAATTGTAGATGATAGTCCACATACACAAATCTAAGAAAGTTAAGGAGCTTAAAATGTTTTGCATGGAGGTCCAGGATCCATCTGTCTCCAAGGCATTGCAGGAAGACTCTCAATGCCTTTATACTCTCCAGGGAGGGCTTCACCAATTATAAATGATTGGGGTGACCAAAATGATCTGTAAAAATGTCTCTATTAAAGTACTAGCCCCTTACATTTAAGCTAACAGTGTTAATCATAAACTTCAGTTATGGTAAAAAAAAAAAAAGTGCCAATAATTCTACACTGTATTATAATAATAAACTATAATAAGTGGATATCAGATCTGTAAACTACGTATCGACAAATGGGAAAATAATTTGCATTTTTCCCCTGTTGCTTGATCACAATTCAAAAATACACTAAAAAAAACACTTATAAGTTATCAACCCAGGATTTACTCTGAGAACCGCCCACACAGACCAGGAATATCATCTGCTGTACCATGATCCACCGCCCCCACTACATGTCTTACTAGAGCAGAACAAGACTACAGAACAGGCAGAGAGAGAGAATAAACATCAGACCACAGTACTTAGTATTTAGTACAGATCACAGGACATTTTAACGTTAAACTACTGTGTATAAGTCATTTCTAAGCAAATGATCAGATCTACTGATCACCTTCAAATCCAGCATCAACATTTATCACTGATTTGTTTTTTTTGTTTTTTTAAATAGACCAAGTGGAGCTGAATGTTGTGAATCCGTGACCACACTTATATATGAATGTGATGTAATTGTTATGAGGAAATAGTTGACACTTAATAAAAGTGTTTCTCCTATAGCTTACCAGTGTTATCAACAACAGGTACTACAAGGACCGAATATTTAAATAAATTCCATAAAAATTCCAGTCTTTGAAAACCATCCTACAAGATGGCATGTTTACAGTAGTCTCTTTCTGATTGACTCCGCCCCCGTGTACTAGGTTAGATAGCACACTGAAATAGATTGAAGAGTTTGAACATGATGTAAATCCCATGCTGTGGCCTACACAGTCATCACAGACATCTAAACCCGAGTTGGACACCTATGGCAGATCTAGGAGCGACGTATTAGAAAGCTCTTCACCACCAATTGAGAGAATGTCTTTTAGCAGAATGGTCACTAGGCCAGTAGAACTGAAGCCTAGACACACTAAATCAGTTCTAGTGACGCGCAAGCAGCTAATTATTTTTTATCCAGCTTTTGGTCATAATTCTTATGCCTAGTTTACGATTCAGTGGCTTCGTGTTAAGGGATCTGCACAGGCCTGATGGGATCAAAACGATATAATCATAGATGTTTCGGAATCATCGGTCATCAAATCCTGTGCTTAAGAATTGTAAATACTTTTTGATCAGCATCTTTTTTTTTTCAAGCCAAAGCAATAACTATTTTAAAGCAGTCAGAATTTGCACTCTTTGCAAGCTCTGGTTGTACTTTCCATTCATTATGGCCTGGAAATTTTCAGAAAATTATTGTGCAAGCCCAGCTCCAGATATCTTGTCACTGTCTTGTATCATTTGGGTTTTGCCCTGGATTGCATTCCGTTGATAGACACATACAGCGATATTACCCAGACATAACGATTGACAGTGTTCTCATAGAGGCCTCATTTACACAAAAGCCTTTCTATTCCAAATTCAAATGGACAAATCAGGGCGATTAACACAGCATGATTGTCTTAATCATGCGGATTTTGCCCTGGATTCCTTCTGGTAACTTGACTTCACTACTACCAGTGTTCCTCCTACAATAATAATTTGTATTGCAGAATGATGACCGTGAGGAAGGAGTGGACTGGTGATGCCCGTCGTAATACAGTTACAAATTATGGTCCAATTTTGCAGGTCTTATCTAATGGACCGGCCAAGAGTAGATCATCATGACTGTCTTGAGAGATGTGTGTTTCCAGGTAAGACATACAGTGTAGGTGGCGCTATTTTTGGGACTGACAATATCAGCAGTACCATTTGTTTGCTGTGCCTGCTACAAACCCCGTGGACAAAGTGGATGCATTTTTAAGAAAGAAAAATACAGATGTTCCTATAAAGAGGGATCACTGTTCTCCCAGCAATCGTTTAATATCTGGGGTGGATCACCTCCAAGAATGATTATGTAGTTAGCTTATTTCGGGGATAAATATTTACAACTTCTTGGCTAGCCAGCACTGTTGTAGGATGTTAGTCATCTACTTATTCAAACTAATGTTGCTTGTTTCTGCGTAAATCCAGCCTTTAAGCAACTGCTCATTTTCTTTTCCACTCCTTCTGATATGGAAGTGCAAACATTAGCAGCTATCAGTGGTTATCAGTGTTTAAAATGAGAGCCAGCAGCAGGGAAGGTACTGTGCATATTTCCCAGCAACAAGATTTGCAAAATAAGTTTGCATGTACAATATATCAGGCATTTTTCATATATTATAGTGATCTTACCAGGAAACAGGAAGAAAAGGAAGTAGGTGGGTTACTTTAATTTATATATATATATAATCCATCTTATTACATCGATCACAGGACTGAGAGTTCACTGCATTACTTAGGCAAAAGTATTTAACAAATTAATTCACAGTTTTCACCCAATAGGGATCCAAAGCTCAGTGGCAGATTAAAACAGCTATGCTTTCCAGCTGAAGTCTACTCCTCATGAAGAAACTGTTAGCAGTGTACAGTTTCTAAGCAACCCATTACAACCTGTTGAATGTTCATGTCGCCAAATAGATTTTGTTTTCTCTCCTGAATTCATTTTTGTTTTAGACCATTCAGAAATAAGGTGGACGGCTTCAATGGGAAAATGGAAATGGCAGTCTACACTTCTTATGTTTTTAGTCCAAAATCTGTTGCTGTGATTAGAAATAACATTAACAGTCCATTCAAGCAAATCTAATTAAGGAAAATCGTATGTTTTGACTCGTATAAAATGCCTTTTGTTTTTAAATAAATAATGGACAGAACACAACAAAGCATGAAAATATTTAACGGTAGGATTGTCACATGCGGCCCATGGTGCGATGAATTAAAGAGGAACGTCGTACATCTGATCCATTTATTGTTGGGATTTAATTTTAACCACAAAGTTAGTTCCTTTTATTACTTACATTATAGCGGATATAAACAGTCATTCCCTCACCAGCCTCTGTTATTTCTTTCTTTCTTTCTTGGAAATCTGTTTCAAAGCACAGACACGGGTGACTTCTTCCATAAATGCGAAATAAACATCTCATGACAGAAAACCCCTCTATGTTTATTTACACATGTTCTTTCAATTCTGTTTCTTCAATTCTGAAGTTCTTGGGTACGAAGCTACAAGTACAAGCTAATTAATATAAACCCGTGATTTGAATTACAGCCAAATTAACGTGTTCGAGCTGAGAGACAGTAAATCAATTGTTCTCAGCATAGCAGAGACTCTGGCGTGATACTGTATGTTTTTAATAGTATGTGTGTATCATGTGCAAGTGTTACTGAAGTGTTTAACGAGTGTACACATTCCTGGCCAAATTATTAGAGATGCCTGCTCAGTTTGTCCAACTTGTTTAGTACAGTTAGAGACTACAGCTCATCTAGCTCCTCTAACCCGTGCATTGATAATAAAGTGTCCTATTAATTCTCATAATCTATGAGAGTCGATGTTGATGCATGAGGACGTGATAGGTGATAGAAATGGATTATATATTTACCTGTAATTTCGGTGGCTAATTCGGTATCAGTAAATCAACATGGAAGTAAATCGGTAACAGTATCATAGCTCATTCACAGCATCACAATAATAATTTATTCTTATCAATCCAAAGTTGATTATTTTCCTATAACAGCATTTTGGTTAATTGATTAGTTTATAGGGAAATTTACTTGTTGTGATTTCTGCTCTGCTGTTATATAGAAAATGCTCTTGGTAAGAATGATATTTTAGATATATGTACATACACATCATATTTTTGAGATTCTCATTTACATTATGCGCTTGTTGTTGAAGATGAAAAATCCTAAGGAAGATATTTCATATTCTGTAGTCTCCTGCATTGTGCTAAGTAAATATATTTTAAGATTAGCACACATGCACCTATGTAAGATATAGGACTATAAAAATATAGTGTTTGGACGTTTGTGATGCTGAAAATATTCAAGCCTCCCTTTTTTTTTTTTAGACTAATCTAATGATGGTGTGAGACTCTGGATTCCAGCCAGCTCACTTTAAACAATTAAAATGGTCATTTGTTATGTAAGATGATAATTAGGCATAACCAGCCATCTGGGCTTGAGATTTCCAGATACAGTGGATCAAGTGTACTTAATGAGTTGCGTGGAATACAGTGTTGCAATGTTGTTGACAGTGAATGACGTACACTTCATGCCATGGGCTGGCCCAGTACAGGTCTGCTAAGTGGTCCTTGGGGGGGTGTAGACGAGGGAGTTTACTGAGCAGAGATATTATTCCTGAGCAGAGTTATTATATGCATGGTACAAGTTTGCACAGCGGCATCGTACGCATGCGTGCACTGCGCTTTCAGAATGACCCTCAGGCCTGTGAAATGTGGCACGGCTGACAGTAAGCATGCCATGTGCTGCCCCTTACATTCCGCAGCTCATTTGTAACTAGTGTCAGTGGGAAAATCCAGATTTCTGAAATATTGCTGGCTGGGGTTGTACCCCATGGAATCAGCGTCGAGTCAATACAGGGCCTGTAGTGTTGTACAGTCTGTAATTAAAGGGTGCCATAGAGCACGAGTACTGAGGTGAAGTTTGTCCCACACATCGGAGGATATTTCAGGCGGCACGCTACACTGACAGAGTTGTGGGGAGTGTTCCAGAGCTCTGAATCTTCCTATTTATGGGACACTTAAAGATTTTTCGAAAAAATCTGTTTGCATACTTGTTTGTTTGTTTATTTATTTATTTTCGACCTCTTTGCTCCATGGGAAAATATTTCATACACCGAACTTCTTTTTTTTTTTTTTTTTTTTGGTCATCTGTGGAAAAATGAAGCTATTTTGCAACATTTACAAGGCATATGCTTTGCATAATTACTTGTACATGCTGCGTTACCGTGTACACTCCGGCTGACATACATCTGTTCCTGGCGAATTGATTGCTTTGGTAACCTTTGAATGAAAGCCAGAGAATAGAAGTTTAACTGTTTAACAAAATTGGGCACCAAGCACTGTGTCAAGAAGGAGCTCCTTAATGTGCGGTTTTGATTCATGGCCTATAAATCGTTTACGAGAATGGTGTGCTTTATTTTCCTCCTATTTCATGCACATGATCAGAAAAGCACATTTAAACAATTAATCTTAATAAGTAAGGCTGTAAAAAAGCGGAAATGCACGTACACCATCCTGCCAGGACGGCAGGAAAACACGGTGACATCATCATCATCATCATCATCATCATCACATATAAAGACTTCAGCAAGTTGCTAATAAGCTTTTTTTCTTTCCTTTACAGTGATAATCATGTGCACACACACGGATGTGGTGAGGGAGATCATGCTGATGGCCCACAGACAGAAACTGACCACCAGTAGCAGACTCTTCTTCAACATTGAGTTGTTCAACTCCTCATCCTACGGTAAAGCTCTTACACACTTTTTCTAATATGACTTGCTGATAGAGATTGAGAGCTTATCTGCATAGTCCCAAAGATCCACCTGTTTTTCTACTTTGACCCTGAAAAACACAGGGCCAACACCTCCAGCTCTTCTGCTGGAGAGAGATTACATTCAGGAACTAAAGGCTCTAAAGAGATTGTGTTCAGGACAAGGGCTGACTATAGAGAAGGTGTAACTGTTCGTTTAATCATTCGAATGGTATACTTTGGTCTACTGATTTATTTGTGTATATATTTATCCATTTAATAATTCATTTATTTACATGAATACAAAAAAATCTCAAATGTCAACCCCCCCCCCCCCCCCAAAAAAAATCTGCGTGTCTATCAGTGTGTGTTTATCTCTTGTGATTTGTTCGTGCAAAACAAAACCCGAAACAATCCAAAACATTATTTCACAGGCAATGGATCTTGGAGAAGAGGAGACAAATATGATAATGAGGCCAAGGCTGCCTACGCTTCTCTGAACACAGTGACACTACTGAGGTCAACCAAGCCCGAGTTTGAGAACTTCTCACAGGAAATGAAAAAGAAGATCGGTGTGGATGTTTGTGAAGGCTGCAGTGATGTACGTAAGTCTTTCAAACAGAATAGTCGACTGAAACGTCTTGATAGGTTCCACGTTGTTCGTGTTTTTATTCTGTGCAATTATTTCCTCAGCAACCTGAAAAGAGTTTATTTGTCTGGTTGATTGCTGTATTTATTATAATACATATCTTATATAATCTTTTGTGTATGAAGCACCATTTGCCCTCATTTAAAAGGTTTATCACTCACAGAACAAACTGAATTCCTCATTTTCTACCCTCTAAGGGGAAAATGACCAGAACATTAGTATATATGTTTATAGAGTGTATTCTTTTCTGTTCCAAAGAAGTGTTTTCTTCAATTTGATGAAAACAAGTGTCTCTTACTCTTATATTAAAACATAATCTGTTCTAGAAATCTGTATTAACACCATATTTCCAAAAAAATTCAAACAACTTATCCTCCATTCAACCAGCCAGCTCTCCACTAGGATATAACAGTGACCAACTGAGCAGAGATTGAAGCCGAACTCCTGCTCTTGCTGCGTCACAGGGCAGCATAACACATTCAGAGGAAAGTGCTGGAAATCTGCCCTCTTTCTCATACTTGAGCTCACAAATACCCACATTGGCTAGCGTCGCTGTGATTGACAGGGGAGAGAGAGAGAGAGTATCCCATCCCTCCCACCTGGAGAACCTAGCCAATCTTTCTGCTCCCTTGGCTCCCGGCCACCCGGGAGCCTGTATCCTGTTATTTTTAAGTGTTCTAGGACCATCTGGACTTACCCAAACAACTTTACAAATAAAATGCCGCTAATATTATGACAACACATCACTAAAATCGCCAGGGTAACTATGCAATAGATTATTTATAACAACACCAATACTAAGAAGAATATTGATAAGAATTTATTCCATGTTTTTTCCTCAGTATGTCTTCTCAGTGTTTCTCAATTGCAATAAAAGTGTTTGAGGCTCATTAAAAGCTGTTTATCGTGGCAAAAGTGCACAATATGACACAATGACACAGAAATAAAAAAAAAGAAAAATGGGGAGAAATGTATTTTTTGGTCAGTACACTAGCACCACCTAGAGGTAGCTCAATCAGTCTATATCGTTTCCTGCTGAGGAGGTTTAAATGCTCAAGCTGGAACAATATGGATAGCTTTCTTTAATGTAGAATTTATCCTTTGGGATAATGGGAAAGGAATATTTAATGGGGAGACTGAATAGAGATTCCATAAAGGGGTTGTATGAGTCCTGCAAAGTGACACTATTCAGCCAGGCACTTTGAAAAGCCATCAGCGCGTTATCAGGGTGGGCAATAGGAGCTGCCATGTTGAAACAAAACATCTTTGATGAATTGGCTTGCTGAGGTTAATAAGTTCAGCAGGGTCCCTGCCACTTTTAAACTGGCTCACTTTGCCAAATCAGCAGGATCCTCAGAAAGCCTGAGGTGGCCTTTGGTTAGTGACCACAGACTGGTGTATTGCTGTCAAAAACTAACTGCACATGAACAAAGACCATTCTTATTCCTGATACAAATGTCAAGCCTTCAGCGAGCCAAGCACAATTACTTTATTGTATAAGCCCTACACTTTACACCTCCCTAGTGAAAATATGCCCTTAGAGGCCAGAAATCTTAGCTTGATTTGCCAGATCACAAATATGTCAAGAGCTGGTATGCTTGTAGCCGAGGCTTGTAACATCTGTCCGTTTATGCCGAGTCTGGTGTTGTGTCGATGCATACTAAATTACTCGGTATGCTAGAGAATAACCGCTTTATTCATTAAGGGAGGTGATAACTTTTTTTTTTTGGAGCGCCTTACAGTCAGGTCGTGTTCTTTCAGCGAGCCCAGACTGTTTTCAGCAATTCATGCATGCTGCATATGCAAAGCCTTCAACACATATATAAAGCTGCAGGAGGGAAATTTTACTGAATGCTCGCCTGTCTAAATCAAAAAACTTTTTTTTGCATTTATTTATTGAGGTGATCAAGGATGAAATAATATCATAAAAGAATAAAATAAAAGAATAAAAGAGAATGAAATTATTTCAAGAAATTCTGTGACTGCAATGCTAGATTCAGGACGCACCAGCGACACAAAAACAAGTGAGGAAAATCAAAGCTTAACAGTGACAAGGGACAAATCTGCAAACGTTCGCTCTCAGAGGACGTCTGGCTTATAACTGCGTCCCTGTCTGCATTATCTATAAGATACAGCAGGGGTTTTTTTTGGTTTTTTTTACAGCACTAGATGTAGATAAGAGACAAAGGCGGCACTCGTGCTGCAGCTTCAACAAAGCTCTCTAGCTCTCTGCCCACGCATCATTATATAGGAAGCTTTTACAACAAACCCGCTGGAAAGCCGATGAAAATCAAGCCCTACCAGTGAAATAATTATTTAAGTTCCCGAGTACATGGCAAATATTTGTATGCACCGATGACCAGTAGGTGGGTCTGTTGGATTACAACACAGTTATTGGACAAGTGTAATATATTTTATGATTACAGAAGTGTTTTCCAGAAACAAAAATACATAAAAGCTTAGGGAAAAGACTTAGGAATTTAGAAGTGACAACTTCTAACAACAACATTTACGTTTTTGCAAAGAAAAGCCAAAATCTGGTATGTCTTTTGAAATTTATAACCAATGGAACCCTAGTGCACAAATTAGCACCGGATTGACAAGGCTTGGCATGTGTGTGTCTAAAGGGTGGTGATTTCTTTTTAGCATTATCTCAGCCCTTGAATGTGCGTCACTTGCAGTCTGTCAAATTGAAGATTGGCAGTGATATTAATCCTGAGCACTTACATTTTTTTTAATGTAAGTGTTTCTGAGAGACTGTTTAAATGGAAGAGTCATATGGTGGCAACATTATGAACTATAAATCAACGTTTGACTAGACTGCACTGAATCAGACAATGTGCGAACAAAATGCGGTAATTTATAGGACAGTTCTGCCTGATAATGGTTGACTGAGCGTGTCTCCGGAGACACATTCAATGCTGAATTAATCACTGCACTTCCCTTCACCTCAGAAACTGTGCACATAACCATAATACCACTCTTGATTGCCTTCTTCTAGGTCAAAGCATGAACAGATGACTTTATTTACGGGGTGTTAAGGGAATCAGCAGCCTCGTGAGACCTGTGACAAATTTGCGTAAAAGGGAAGGGAAGTCACACACACCCAACATGTATTAGAGATAGTTAATTTGGTCTCATACATCCTGAGCTAAGCAGGGTGTCACCATGTTCAGGACACTCGGTTACACAACGTTGTCTGGACCAGTGAAACCGATCCTTGTTTTTCTTCGTAGTCTATTAGCTACGTTTAAAACGGAGGCTGTGTTATACGGTAGTAAAAAGTATGCCGACACTGGATAATTCTGCACCAGAGCGAGGAAGCTGACATGCGGTTGCTCATTTTGGTGCTTGTTCCAAAGCAAAGGGCTACAGGCTCTTAGAAACACTGAGGCTAATGAGCTTAAAGTATAGGTTTGGTGTGGCTTAAAGTTTAAGAAGCCTGCCGTATGCTTATTATGAACGAACACATAAATACTAAATACTGTTATTTACCCAAAAAAGGCCTAACGACTCAAAAACCAAAAAAGAGACAGAGAGTCATAAGAGGCATAAAAGTGTTTCCTTTCCTTCACAAAAGTAATTTGTCCAGGAGGATTGCTTCATTTAAAAAGGCTGCAATCTGTGAGAGAACAGAGCATAAATCAAGACCCCACAAAAAAGAGTGGTCTCTTTCCAGAGGAGATGTCACCCCTTGTTTTAACATCTCTTTCTTATGACACGTCAGGCTGAAGCTTTGGGTGGTCTCTATGGTTGGCTTTTCCTCAGCAACCTGACTATCAATTCAGTGAGGATTCCCAGGCTTTTGTGGAATTGTTTTCCCCCAAAACTTGGCTACGATATTGTCTGGTCCAAATAGAGGAGGGAGCGAATCTGACCCGGCTGACTGGTTCCATTCTTCCTACCACAAGGCAGGCCATTAAGACAGAGCATTTTTCTCCATATTTTTTGAGAAAAAGCCATAAATTAGGCCCAAATCTGAGGACTGAGACAGAGGCCGTTCACATATGGTGTGTTACTAAAGCCGTTACCAACAGCGCCTGATCTCAAATGCTGGCAGGGTTTATGTTTCACAACGACATATTTCAGATGTGGAATGTCCATCCAAATACATTGTGTTGCTGAATTGCAAACTGCGCTTCCTATGAAAACATTGTGGGCTTCATTATCTGAGTGCTCAGAGCCGTCTATGTGGCTCACACATCCAGAAAAGAACATGTATATAAACAGTCCTATAACTATATCAGCTTTTCCTGCTGTTCCACTCGTGTTAAGCAGTCGACGGTGAACCTAAATACACGGTGATCCCCACCAGTCACTGAATCCTGAAGCAGCAGTCCTCCTAAGCCCTGGGTTTTAGTATTGTTTGCCTTGGGACGCCCACACACAACATAGCGTAACACAGGAATGGACCAATAGGCCCTATCATAACACTTGCAACTATTCATGTTATTCCTTTGGCATTTGAATCTCTTGTGTATATTTCATTCAGGCTTTTATTAGCAGCAGTTAAAGACTTTAGTGCCATCAGCAAACTACTTTTCTCTCATGATTACATGTCATTTCTGTTTCATTCCTCAAATGATCGATGGATAATTTTAGTTCATAGTAATTTGGGCGAAAACTAAAAGTTGTTCATGAAAATGGACAAAGTGTATTTGGTGCATACATGATTACAGTGGCCATAAAGTTTTAGGACGTTCATAATAGGTGAAAGGTGTATGATGGTGCCAGTCTCTTTCCTGAAAAAAATACAAATGTATAATATATACATGTACTATATATAATAGAGATAAATTACTATAGAAATAATACTAATCAATGGTAATCTCCAAACTTAGTTTAGTTCATAATTCTATAATTAAACTTTACAATTTATAAATTTTAAATATATATATATATATATATATATATATATATATAAATTTATATATATATATATATATATATGTATATATAAATTTATATATATATATATATATATATATATATGTATATATATATATATATATAAAATTATTTTTTTATAAAATATAATAAAATATATATAACTTTTATATATATGTTACTATGTATTTTAAAATCCCCTGTAAACTATTTTATAATATTATTTACTGTAAAATAATTTAGAATATTATTTAAATATTTTAATTTATAAAATAATAATATCTTGTAAACCGTCTTTTATCTACCACATACATATTAAACACTAGGTACTTAACAGGTACTAGGTATTTTACTACAACAACAAAAAATGATACCAAAAAAGACTTTTGGCTTCATGTGCAGTTTCTGAAACATCTATCTGTAAGATGTGGAGATTGTATGATGTGCCATAAGACTAGTCCTTATTTTGTTTTATTTTTTGCCATTTTTTCTCGCAGATAAACATGTTCATGGAGGGTTTCCATGATGCTTTACTGCTTTACGCGCTCGCCTTAAACGAGACGATCCACAGCGGTTACAGTAAGAAGAATGGAACGGAAATCACACGCCGAATGTGGAACAGAACATTTGAAGGTAAAGAAAAAAATGAAAACCGACACATCGTGTTGTTTATTTCTTATGATTGTTATGTATGTACTTGGCCTAAGTATGACCTTTTTTAGTGTAAACTGACAAGCACATATTTATATTCCTAAGTGTTTCCTGAAGTACGTGACCATTCAGGAAAAACAGATCTGTCATGGAACCAGATGGGAAAAAGTAAACAGTAGCACGCTGTACAGTTCACATATGAATGAATTTTAGATCTCTATATGAATGGAATTAATAACCACAATATCCCGAAGAGTCTGGGATAAAGCTGTAGATATTCTCGATGCAACTTTTAATTCACTTAAATAGTAAACAGAGTTGTCAAATATTCTTTCATTCATAAGCTTCGCTTTCGAAGTAGGCGATCAGCCGTGTCTGCTGCCCAAGCTGTTTCCATCAACCGCAAAAACCAAAACCAATAACATAAAATAACAATGTTTTGAAGGAATCATCAGGAACAGGGTCATGTTTTCTTGTTAAATGAAATAATATTTTAAAAATGTCAAGAATTTGGGAACGCAGAGGCAGGGATGGAATTACCATTTCTGCAGACCGTGCCAACAAAACCGACGGGAGGCAGATGAGATTTCCTGTTGTATTGGCCGCCTGGAATTTTCTTGACTGTTGCTGGTGTTTTCCTTGGAATGTCTGACTATTTTGGCTAATTAATTTTCACATTCCTTGCATTCTATTGCACAGGGATTGCTGGCCAGGTGTCTATAGATGCCAATGGTGACAGATATGGAGATTTCTCCGTTATAAGCATGACAAACCATGAAACTGGAACGCATGAGGTAAGAGAACTGCCTGATTATGCCTGTAGGGTATGTGGACACAATGTTGTGAATATTATTACACTATTATAATAAATTACAAGTTATTACGCAGTGTCATATGGCAGTTCTAACCATTTAAACTCCCTGAGGACAAGACTACTATTAAATGTAGTTTTTAAAGCGTGCATCCACCAACTGGTGCTTGGATTTTAACGAATTCCTCATCATATTATAGATCCTCATTTGTTTAAAACGTCCCTAAGTTATTAGGGTCGTTGAAATGAACTCACCTGAAGAATAAACGAATGAAAATTCGCAAGAAAGGGAATTTTTATTGACATGGAAATGAGATGAGTCTGCAGCATACTCAGCACTTCACCGTACATACTGTAACCATCAATACATTCTGCAGTCCACAGTCTGTATTCAGGGTTGAGTTACATACAAATAGTGAGGAGTTAATACCAAAATTGCACCCATTGGTAATCAGACCTCAGACATAACTCTACTACTCAGACATTTTCATGGGGGTTGTGCACGCCTATCCTTTAAACCCTAGGCATGCAGAAGGCTGCATCAGATTAACAAAAACATTGGCGATATTCTATTAATTTGACCAATTAAAATAGCGAATTAAAAGCATGATTCAAATTATAATCTAGTATCTCACAGCCAGGAATCATTTTATGGCTTGCTCTAACAGTAGAAACAGTGTTCCGCCTCTGGACTAGATCACCATCCAAACAGTATAATGTGCTGGATCAAGTGCTATTTTATTTTAAGCGTTGGTCTGTGCACTATTGATGAAACCGTATCTCAGATCTCCTGTTCTGAAGTAAAATCAGGCAGCATCAAAGCTATGAACTACCAGCAGGTCATTTTAGTAATTCGTAGCTGTGTAACTATCCTGACATAAAAAATACATATCTTTTAATCTTAAGTATCCGACTCTGAATACGGCTAAAAGTGTTTGCACCGTACAAAACCCTGCACCACTTCTTCAATTTCATGTGTATTATTTTATCTTTGTTTTTTGTTTTTTTTAGACTGTCATGAACTACTTTGGCACTAATGGAAGTTTTCAGGTCCTACCTGGATTTAACAGCGAACGGTTCACACTGCGAGGAGCACCGAGGCAACCGCTCCCAGATCCCGATGGCCAGTCATGTAAATTACCTCTGTTACCTCTGTCTTAATGTATATAGTACGACTATTGGTAGTACTTCTTACTAATAACTTCATTTTCTCTCCTAAGCAGGTGGACTAGGATTATCAGCCGTGACTGGAATCATAGTTGGAGGACTGCTTGGAACAGCACTACTTATGGCATTCTACTTTTTTAGGTAAAAGGAAAATAAACTACATAACGTTTATGACTAACTCTAAAACCATTTCCGGTATACCAGTTCTTTGTTAGATGAGTTGCTGAAAAAGAGAAGAAGTAATTTTAGAATTATAATAAGCCTTTTAATAGGTTACTCGCATATTATAGTACAGTAATTGTTACAGTAATGTGTTTAACAGTTTTTGGTTTGGACAGAGAAAAGTAAACATTGCGAAGATAGCAAAAACGCTCATGTTAGTATTTAGACGTGAGAATCTGAGACCTGAGCCCAGAACAAATCTGTACACATGACAGCTCTCAAGCAAGAGAACAGGTGTAATATAATCCCTCATTCTGCTGCATGTCAAGATTCATGCTGCAGCCTTTTGCACTCTCTAGAAATGGGAAATAGAGCTATTTTGGTAAACCTGATAAAACTGAATTACGCTATGAGCAATTGATAGAACGACGCGGATATACACTACCAGTCAAAAGTTTGGACACATCTTCTAATTCCATGGTCTTTCCTGATGTTTATTTCTTTCTACATTGTAAAACAATGCTGAAGGCGGCCGAAATACACAATAATGTCCTTTGAACAGTTGATATTGAGATATGTCTGCTACTGATGCTCTGTAAAGCCTTCATAACGGCTCTAATCTGAGGTGCTGTTAATTGGTGATTTCTGAGGCTGGTCACTCTAAATGAACTTCTCCTCTGCAGCAGAGGTAAGTTTTGGTCTTGCTTTACTGGGATGGTCTTCATGTGAGCCAGTTTCATCATGGTGCTTGATGGGTTTTGCAAATGCACTTGACAATACTGTTCTTGCAAGAACTATTCCAGAACACCTGACCTCCGTGTCTTAAAATAACAACTGACCGTTTTTTGTTGTCATTACATATGGATTACTGAAGTCCATGTGTGTTATTTCATAGTTTTGAAATCTCCAGTATTGTTCTAGAATGTAGAAAATAAATCCCTAAACAAAAATCATGGAAATAAACGGTGTGTCCAAACTTTCGACTGGTAGTGTATTTCTCAAAGCAGAAGTCGGTACTGAAAATAACAGGACTAACAGGTCTTGACGTAGTTTTTTTTTGATTCCCAAACAGGGACTCTGAAATAATCTGACACATCTTTTATCTCATCTCTTTTCTCAAAAACAAGGATGTTTAGTTTATCATTATGTGGCTCCAGGGAAATGTGCTGCATCTAGAACTTGATGTCCTTTAAACAGTAAAAAAAAAAAAAAGAAAACCTTTGATGGTCAGGAGCGAGGGACATATTAAAGCTGTGTATTGTCCGAGTACTGATAAAAGGTCCTGGTTAACGTGAAATCAGAGCCAGATAGACTGTATTTTTTTTGTATTTTTGTCTGTATAATTATCATCATCAGGCTTCTGTCTGCATTATTTTTTACATGATGAAATAGAGACATTTTGTTAGAGAAATAAATACAAATTTGCAGATATTGCAAAATAGTGTTTATCATGACAAACTACTTTGCAGACTTTCGTTATTTGCTTGCCTAGTTCTATAAATTATATTCTCTTTCTTTTATACTACACTACCAGTCAAAAGTTTGGACACTCCTTTTAATTCAGTGTTTTTTGTTTAGGGATTTATTTTCTACATTCTAGAACAATACTGGAGATTTCAAAACTATGAAATAACACACATGGACTTCAGTAATCCATATGTAACGACAACAAACAACAGTCAGTTGTTATTTTAAGACACGAAGGTCAGGTGTTCTGGAATAGTTCTTGCAAGAACAGTATTGTCAAGTGCATTTGCAAAACCCATCAAGCACCATGATGAAACTGGCTCACATGAAGACCATCCCAGGAAAGCAAGACCAAAACTTACCTCTGCTGCAGAGGAGAAGTTCATTTAGAGTGACCAGCCTCAGAAATCACCAATTAACAGCACCTCAGATTAGAGCCGTTATGAAGGCTTTACAGAGCATCAGTAGCAGACATATCTCAATATCAACTGTTCAAAGGACATTATTGTGTATTCAGCATTGTTTTACAATGTAGAAAGAAATAAACATCAGGAAAGGCCATGGAATTAGAAGATGTGTCCAAACTTTTGACTGGTAGTGTATGTTGCACTGCAGATTTTGCTTATTAAGTGCAGCTAGATTTGCTTTCTATAATC